>NC_057798.1:412483754-412616199 GCF_018294505.1 Triticum aestivum
CGTAGGTGGTGTACGTATACAAGAAGAGAATAGGTGCACCGTGCACGTACTCACGCTTCGTGCCCAGCCACACCCGCGCAGGTACATGGTGGAGCTCATTTCTTTACGAAATGACAGCCCACGTGCTAATTTGAACGCGTGTAGCGGTTGTTTACCTAGGGAGGTCGTGTACCACGTGTGCATGAAACGAAGTTCGACTTGACGCGTTGGCACGTTATTTTTAAATAAAGTTATAGCACTCAATGGCACGTACACAGAATATAAAATGATTTTTATGGAGAAAAAGGTAGTCCATTCCACTATATACAATGGAGCCTGCCTGCCTGGTTTGTCTCTCTTTAGAGTATCTCACACAAGGCTGCGGTGGCCTCTCTCTCTCTCTCACCGTTGGTCACTGATCCGAACGCATCCCGTCCGCCGGGGAAAGGGAGGAAGTGCATCGTTTCTCTGTTCGACGGCACCGAGGCGGCACATCCCGATCTGCGGTACACGCCATTCTCTATGACCAAGCTCCGACGCGGTAGGGCCTACGCCACCTGCTCGCTGCCATAGTATGGGCAGATTCCGCTCGCCGCCGCTCACCTAGTTACATCCCGATGACCTCCAGGTATCCCCTCCGGCCTTGCTCCACTGCCCGTCTTCCCACGTCGCTGCATGTGGATCTTCCATAGTTCTTTGCCCAAAATGTAGCTCGTCCAACGTACTTTCCATATTGCAATCTCGTCCTCACACCATTTTAGACAAACACAACCGTGTTGTTATCTTCCCTTAGGACAAGGAATATGCTTCTTTTTTGTCGTCGCATGTGTCATCAACTGTTATTGGCCAGTAATTGTTTCCTTTCTACCTCTTTATTGCAAACAAGGCTATCCATTTCACCTTGTTGCTATTGTGACCTTTTGGTGAACTGCACAAATCACTTTTTTCTTAAGAGTGTTCTGTGCAGTTGTACTAAAATGTCACACGGGCAACGTCTCTACATTTCAGTGCGACTGCACAAAGGGAGATTGGTTTTGCTCTATCCTCCTCATCCAACTCCGATTCTAATCTTCTCCAACTAGTTAGTCTTAAGAGAGACTGCAAATGCGACCGACTTCTATTTGTGTGTTTATTGTTTCATCAACAGTCCTCTATTATCGTAGTCACACTTAGGCTTTGTTTGGTATCTCTCTGCTCTGCGGAGCCGGGGAGCTGGGTTTTCGCTGCTCCATTAAAATAAGCTGTAGGCTAGTCTGCTCCGGGAGCGGAGTCAGAGGAGCGGAGAGAAACCAAACAGGCTCTTAATATCTTTGGAACAGGGACGCTCAACTCTATTTTAGTGGAACTGCACAAAATGATCAGAATGTTGAATGCTCCGGACAGCTACTTTTTTTTCCCAACATGCCTTGTTGATTTAGACAGAGCTGGGGGACGTTGCTGCCAATGAAAGCATGGATCAATTTTAATTTAACACCTTCTCACAACTTTGTCTTCAGTTGTGATGTAAATATTAGCTCTGATGTGCTAATAATTGAGATGCATTAGCAAGGAGGTTAGTTCTTTATTGTTTCTGAAAGAGCATCAATGGCAAGACACACGAAACAAAAGCTGAAAGCTCACACCATTGTACAATTTCATGTCACTAGAAAATTATTTATATAGTACGTCAATTATGTAAACAAATGTTGGAAGCTTGATAGCATTGCCAGAAGCCTCTTCAGCATCCGGGTCCATGTGCCATGCACAAAATTATACTCCTTCGTTCCTAAATATTTGTCTTTTTACAAATTTCAAATGGGCATATTTTAGAGTGTAGATTCACTCATTTTGCTTTGTATGTGTACTCCCTCCATTCCTAAATACTCTATTTGTCTTTCTAGAGATTTCAACAAGTGACTACATACGAAGCAAAATGAGTGAATCTACACTCTAAAATATGTCTATATACATCCGTATGTAGTAGTCCATTTGAATCTCTAAAAAGACAAATATTTGAGTAGTCACTCGTTGAAATCTCTAGAAAGACAAATACTCCGGAGTATATTTAAGAACCGAGGGGGTAGTGCACAACCGCATGGGAGACTCAGCCCATTCGTTGCGCCACATTAATAGTGAGTAATGAGCAGTCAAATCATAAGCCCCACCTTTCCCACTGTAAGTTGCTCGGAAGAAGCAACCATCAATATGCTCTTCTTTGAATCCGCTCATACTACTCCATCCGTCACTGTTTATAGAGCGCGCTTCAGAAAAAAGAAAAAAAATCTGTGGGACCAAGGTGACTAGCGATCGGCCTGAAAAATAGCATTAGTAGTTATAGCACGACATCTATTACTAGAGGAAATAATGCGTACGCACATGCATGCAGTGCTTCCACCCCGGGCACACACATGCATGCACTTACTCCACTCCGTAGTAGTACATCGAGAGAAAATTGTGGACTTGATTGCGGTTACCACGCCCTAATTAATTGAGCATTAAACCAAACGCGTCTAAAGTCTCTCTGGTGGCGGAAATGCATTGAGAGAAATGCATCATAATGAAGCGCGCCCTGTAAACTGTGACGGAGGGAGGAGTAGTATGAAGGTGCAAAACCAAGTACGCGTATGGCCAGTCGGTCAACACACCTCCTCTTGGCATATCACTGACATGTGGGACAGGAGTGTGAGCAAACCGATCTTAGTTGACGGAAAAATGGCCAACCCGCCGTTCCTTGAGAGAGATGAGGAGCGAGAACACACAGACGGGCTCGCACTGAGGCCAAGATATATTCGAGCATGGTTGGTTGATCGATATCATCATTACATGTTGGGCTGCCGTTTTCCGCTCTTCTCCGGAATAAACATGTACTTTATCAGAGATTAAAAAAATAAGAGTACAGATGCGCCACCATGCGGTTCTAGTAGTAGTACTACTCGTACAAAACCTTGCGCTCGGCTCTTCGCCTCTTCGTGAAGTCGAACAATGATGGTACTCCGCATGTTGGGTACTATAGTGTATGCCTCTGAGAATCTGACACCGAATGGACTGATGCATGTCCACTGCCTGCGTGAGGGTAGTTTGCATTAGTCAAAAGGTGTAAGAGAGCTTCACCTTGTCCTGCAAGCTTCTCCTTGTTCTGCGAGTTGACGGGACACACCAAAAAGTAGTGCTAGTCCATACTCCCTCCTTTCCGGTTAATATGGCTTAATCTTTTTTACGGGTAAATGAGAGAGCTTTATTCATATATAAGCATTCTTAGGACGATCAACCAAGACACTGGTCACTAGGAAGCGAGGTATCCCGCAAAAAAAGAAGTAGGAAGCGAGGTGTTTCATCAAGCCAGCTCTCGTCCACATTCAAAGTGCAGCAAGCACGGTTCGCACAAAGATGCGTCGCAAGGTTTGCTGACCTGTTTACGTGCTAAATAACAAAAAAAGAGGAAATATTACCGAGCGCTCCTATTTGTAACAGGATATGAGCCAGAATTAAGCGAGAATTGTGGCGAGTGTTCCATGCAATCAACTTCCATTATCACATGCGAGAACCCTCGAAGAGAACCAAATGTGTTGAAGATTGCTTTATCACATTTTAAAATTATAATAAGAGTGTAGATGCTCCTCCATCCGGTTCCTAGTACTAGTATAGTACATACCTCTATAGACTATAGTAGTAGTACTAGTACTACTAGTAAACTTTGCGCTTGGCTGTTCGCCTCTTCGGGAAGTCGAACAATAATAGTATTAGTATAGTGTATGCTTCTGGCAATCTGACACCGAACTAACTGTTGCACTTCCACCGCCGGAGCAAGGGAGAGCTTGCAAGCCACCGCGCGCAAGCTTCTCCCGTCCTGCAAGCTTCTCCTCGTTCAACAAGTTGACGGGACACAACAAAGTAATGCTAGTCCATACTGCCTCCTCTCCGGTTAATATGGCTTAATTTCAAACGAGATAAATACACTGTCTGTCACTGTATATTTGTAAAAATACGGTTAGTGGACTTCATAGTACGCTCATTGTGTATATATTTTCCGGTGTTTATACAGTCACTAGCTCACCCTGACTGAGTATGTGTGTGCATGCACGTGTAGGTTGAGCACTTGAGCGTGACCGTGTGTGTTCCGTCGTGTGCTCAGACATGCATGCATTAGGGCATCGTGCATGTTTTTGCGTCCATGTGTACGTGTGACTGTTGCATACACGTAGGGGGAGTACGTGTAGGGGCCACTAAGGAGCAGTCAAATCACACAGTAAGTTAGTCGGAAGAAGCAACCATCATTTCACTCTTCAATGACACGTACGCAATATAAAATGGTTGATATGGAGAGAAAAAGAAAACCACTATATATACACTAGCAGGAGCCTAAGCTACAAGCCTGCTTGCTTAGGTTGCTCTGTTCACAAGCATAGAACGATGGTGGCCACACCGCTGGTCATATATCCGACCTGATCCCGCAGCTGGGGGAAGGGAACAATGTTCTGCATAGATGCGGTCGACATCAGTGAGGGAGAACACCCACAGTCGGTGCATCCCAATCGGGGGTCACCGCGGTATGGGCTGATGCCGCGTCCCAACCGCCCTTCTAGCTACAACCCGACGTCCCAAGTAGTCCATCTTCCTTTTGGAGCCGGCTTGCTCCACTGCCGCAGCTCCCCACGTAGCTCTATCTCCATGTTGATCTTTCTCTACTTCTACTGGCTTCTACTTGTGATGAGTTTATGTCTCATGAACTAGTGCCAGTATTATTATTCTAATCACACTTCTTCAATATCTTTGCCATCAGGGATGCTCAACTCGATTTTAGTGGAACTGCACAAAAGCATCATATGATCCGAGGGTGCCAGCCGTCTTTCCTTCGACAGGTTCTACCTGGCCAGGAAATTAAATCCTGTTTAGGGTTTTGGGTTTAAGTCATAGTGACCCCATCAGTAGTTTTTCTTTCATACACGCTCTCACAACTTTTGTCTTTAGTTGTGAAGTAAATATTGGCTATGATGTGTGAATCATTGAGATGCATCAGCATGTGTGTTAGTTTTCCTTTATATTTGATGGAATGTTGTAACGGGGCAACCTTGGAATAGGAATGAAAATGGAGTGAAAAGTTTCCATTTTTCCGAAGAAAAAATGGAAATGGAGATAAACCAACATTTCGTTTCATTGGATCGCGCCATCGAGCAAAACCAACGTTTAAATCACGTCTGTCGTGTGCGTGTCTCACCCTCCTCCACGGCTTGACCCCACACGGTCGCTCGGCATACCACTCACCGCAAACTGAGTATAGGATAACTTTCTCGCCTGCTTGTCGATGGATCGCGCCATGGAGTACTAGCACTACTGGAAGAGGTTGACGAGTTGGGGGAGGACAGCTAGCTGTAGCACGGACTCCCGAGAACTTTTTACATGCATGTTGTGGCCGGCTGTTGCGACCTTTGAATGCAGAGCAGTCACGTGCACCAGGAAGCAGTGCGGGCGATGCTCTCTCGGTTGGGGCGCCACTTCAATGCCGGCGCTAGTGAGAGGTCGCGTCCGCTCTAGCCGGGCATGAATGCGACACTGACCGTTTCGGGCGGGAAGCACGGCGGGTGATGAAGAGGGTTTGGGTTGGTCAGGACTGGCCGTGGAAGCGGTCCGGACGCCCGCAAACAAGAGATGTTGTACGTTAATATTGCTGCATATATAATTAACAACGTAAATAATGTGCCAGTTGGACAAATATGATTGGAGATGGAGATGGAGATGGAAATGGAACTTTACGTAAACACCGATATGCATGTCTATGTCTATGTGTGTGTGCGCGACGACTCTCACGACCTGGAAGCGGGGGCGTGTTTTTGATCGAGTTTTCTTTCTTGGTACGTTAAAAAATTGTCCGCCAGTCTTCGTTTCTTTTTTCCGGGAACATGCGTATTCTATTTAAAACCACTGCTATGGAGAGAATTTTTTACTCCATTATAGCCTCTTGTTTGTTAGAGTTTCTCGCGTCTCGCTCTCTCACCCTCTCCATATCAAAACAAGATGACAATGTCCACTCTATCTCTCTCCTCACCGGTGGTCACAGATCTGGCCGAATCCCGTCCGTTGTGGGAGGTGAGGAGGTGCAGCGTTGACGTTGTCGCTGTCGGCGATGGAGGAAGCCGATGCGCACCGTCCTCTCGGAGCCGGCGCTGGCGCGGACGAAGGTCCTCCGCGCCCTTGTTTGCTGCCGTCGTGTGGGCAGATCCTGCCCGCCCGCCTAAACGACATCTCACCCACCTAAGGTATAACTTCTTGTACTGGTCCAGCTCCCCTGGTCACTGCGTGCGGGTTTTCTTTTATGCGACTACTCCCCAGCTCCCCATGTATAGTAGCTAGGGTTCGTCGGCTGGTCCAAGATCACCTACTATTATAGAGGAAATGCTACTCAAAAAGTTGTCCTGATTTATGCCTCGGTGGAGGTATACATGTTGTTTCGACAAAAAGTACATGGTGGTTGTGCGGTCATTGTCCATATGCTCCTATTGTTGCTGCTAATCTAATACTATCACTGTCTAAATGAAGAAATGCTTTTTTTCTCGGGTATCCTGGTTTAGTTCCCATCAAGATAATCATGATGCTTCTGTTTGTTGGTGTACTTTTCATTAGTTCTTATTAACAATTGAGATGTCGTTGTCAATCTTGGAAAACAAAGTAACAACACTATACCCCTTTTTTATATTTTTGGAAACAGCAATGCGTATCTCCATACCCAGGCATGTCTTCCTCAATTTTAGTGGAACTGCACAAAATTGGATGGCCATTGTTGTTCCGCCTCACTGTCCTCTGCCAAGTGGTTCTTCCTTCCTCGAGCTTGATTATTGAGAAGAAACAGACCACAGTGAGGATTTGTCGAACTTCATAGGCGCCTCACCCAAACTTGATGCCAAATGGATGATGCATCACCATGATGACCTATCGATGCTCATGGTTGCGCCTCATGGTTGCGTCGGCTGGTGAAGCTGATCGATTTTCAATGAAAAACAAGCGCTCTTTGCTTGTTATGCACAAAGATGATATCCTTCATCAGTTCACCTTCGTTGCATTGGAGACACAGTCGTCTTTCACGTTGGTGCAATTTTATCACACAATCGGCTATGAACCAAATGTTTCCTCGAAGAAGGATCGACGTTGGTTCTAAGAACATAAGTTTTGTATTGGTTTCTAAGCCTTCTCACAACTTTGTCTCCAGCTCCCCTATAATTTTATTTGTCCAGCTATTAACTTTGATTTAAAAAATGGTGTGGACTAAAAACCCGGATGGACGTAGTAGCCCTCCATTTTATTTACTCTGCATATTAGATTTGACTGAAGTCAAACTTTGTAAAGTTTGACGAAGTTTAGGCCAAACACAACAAACCATAATTGTTAGAGAGGGCAAACTGTACATACTCTCAAACCTTTCCGATAATTGAAATTAAAATTCTTTATTTGTACACACTCTCACACGTTTCCGATAATTTGGCGCATGTATGGTTGTTCACTTAAGGGAGGGTAGTGTACCGCACATGAAGGACAGGAAGTGCGATCAGGACGCGCGGATCGTTAGTTCATCGGAAGTAGTAGTAGTTTTCTTCACTGTACGTTAAATAAAGTGTTTCATTTCATACTTACACAATTTAAAATGATTGTTATGGAGAGAATAAGAAAACCACTCCACTATATATTAGTCGTATACACGAGTACTATATGGACGCAGCTTCATTGACTTTAGTGCTCTTGCCTTTGGGTTTATGACAGGTGGGCCCAAAATGTGGCTGGCTCACCTGTCATACATCCAAAAGTAGCTGCAGTTAAGGCATCAGAGCTCAGTCCATACTACAGTAGTATATATATAAGCTGGAGCCTCAGCGCTTGTTCGCTAGGGTTTGCACTCTCCACACTCTCGCCGTAGTACATATATATATATATATATATATACACGATGGAGGCTCAACGTTCCTTTGGTAGGGTTTGCTATATTCACAGTCTCTCACCCTCTCTTCACCAGATCTAAACAAGACTGTGTTGGCCTCTTGTCTGTCTCTCTCTCCCCCCTCACAGCTGGTGAAGGAGGCATCCGGATCCCGTCGCACCGGGAAGGGGAGGAGGTGCAACATTCACTCTATCGCCTTCGGCGAGGGAGGCAATCCACTGTCGGCTGCGCTTTTCTCTTTCACCCAGTGCCTGTGCGGGAGGGCCACCGATCCCTTCTTCCTCGCTGCCGTACGTAGTGTGGGCAGATTCAGCCTCCTGCCGCACGCCTTGCCACATCCCGACGACCCTAAGGTATAAGTTTCTTTCAAACCGTCGTTGCTCTAGCTGCATGTGGATCTTTTTCGATCTGTAATCGAATCTAGGTCTTGGTTCAAAGAGGAAAGAAGGGTGCGGTGGGCTGGAGCATGAATCTAGGACGTGGTTCAATGAGGAAAGGAGGGACGGAAAGTAGTATAGACTGGCTATCCAGCCGCTTTGTTGGTCGAAAAGGGAAAAAGGGGGTAACCCAGTACACACATCTGTAAGGAACCAATCTCTTTGTTAAAAAGGGAAAGAAACTGGGGGGTCGGGTAGTTTGTGCAGGACTAGATTTGCTGCCCTCACATAGGAAAAAGTTTCAAAGAGAACAAATATGGGACCAACGCATATATGCTGCTTGGCTACATACTCTGCATCACCCATTTATACGTGTGGACGCACATGGTGCTGGCATGTCCCATACAACTATTTTGCTGTTGTTAATCTAAGAATGCCGCCGGAAAATTGAAGCAATGCCACTGTTAAAAGTAAATTACATTTTTTAACGAATGTTATTTTAAGAGAATGTCTCTGTTAATATGAATCAATGCGACCGTTTTAAAAATGCTACTATCCTACTTTGTTTTCCATCAAGATAAGTTAGATGCTTCTTTTTGTCACTGAGGGAGTTCCGGACTAGGGGGTGTCCGGATAGCCGAACTATCATCATCGGCCGGACTCCAAGACTATGAAGATAGAAGATTGAAGACTTCGTCCCGTGTCCGGATGGGACTTTCCTTGGCGTGGAAGGCAAGCTTGGCGATACGGATATGTAGATCTCCTACCATTGTAACCGACTCTGTGTAACCCTAGCCCTCTCCGGTGTCTATATAAACCGGATGGCTTTAGTCCTTAGGACGAACAACAATCATACCATAGGCTAGCTTCTAGGGTTTAGCCTCCTTGATCTCGTGGTAGATCCACTCTTGTAACACACATCATCAATATTAATCAAGCAGGATGTAGGGTTTTACCTCCATCAAGAGGGCCCGAACCTGGGTAAAACATCGTGTCCCTTGTCTCCTGTTACCATCCGCCTAGACGCATAGTTCGGGACCCCCTACCCGAGATCCGCCGGTTTTGACACCGACATTGGTGCTTTCATTGAGAGTTCCTTTGTGTCGTCACCAATAGGCTCGATGGATTCTTCGACCATCATCAACGACGCAGTCTAGGGTGAGACCTTTCTCCCCGGACAGATCTTCGTATTCGGCGGCTTTGCACTGCGGGCCAATTCACTTGTCCATCTGGAGCAGATCGAAAGCTACGCCCCTGGCCGTCAGGTCAGATTTGGAAGTTTGAACTTCACGGCCGACATCCGCGGGGACTTGATCCTCGATGGAGTCGAGCCACAGCTGAGCGTGCCGCACTGTCACGGCGAGCATAATTTAGCTCTGCAGCCGGACAGTACCCTGGAGGCCGCACTCGAACCCGCTCCGATCTTCAATTCGGAGCCGGCTGCGCAGATCGGGGACGGATGTCTAGACACCGCCTCGGGGGCTGCAACCTCTACGGCGATAGAGCCGAACACTGATCTTGTCCCTCATAAAGCTCGCAACTCCGAGGTGCCGGACTTCGAACCTCCCGCGCCCCCTCCGATCGAATCCGATTGGGCGCCGGTCATGGAGTTCACTGCAACGGACATCTTTCAACTCTCACCTTTTGGCGACATCTTGAGTTCGCTAAAGTATCTCTCATTATCAGGAAAGCCCTGGCCGGACTGCGGTCAAGATGGTTGGGATGCGGACGACGAAGAAATTCAAGCCCACCCACCACCCACTTGGTAGCCACTGTCGACGATCTAACCGACATGCTAAACTATGACTCCGAAGACATCGACGGTATGGACGACGATGCCGGAGACGACCAAGAACCAGCGCCTACCGGGCACGGGAAAGCCACCCCAACTCATGACGTATACATGGTGGATACACCAAAAGGAAGCGATAATGAGGAAAAACGGGACGTGGCGAAGGACAACTCCCCCAACAAACAACCAAAGCGGCGACACAGGCGCCGCCCGAAGACCGACATCGATAAAAATGGCACCCATACGGACCCGGCCCTAGAGCAGGGTGAGGCAGTGGACGACGCACATATCAACAAGCAGCCAGCCGGACATAAACTGGACAAGCAACCCATTCCCGGTGAAGATGATCTCACATCGCCAGAACATATGAATCTTCATAAAAGGCTGATCGCCACTGCAAGAAGTTTGAAGAAGCAAAAGCGGAAGCTCAAAATAGCGGAGGACGCACTCAGAATGAGATGGAGCAAAGTACTCAACAGCGCAGATAAACATGGCGCTAGTCACCAGACAAAGAGCTACCCGAAGCACAAGCTGTTGCCCGAATTTGACGAGGAGGCCTTAGAGCCCCCGCAGTCAAAAAAGAAAGAAGCCTCCTGGCCGGATAGACGACCAAATGACATGCCAAGAGCAACAAGGGGCGCCGCACACAAGCCGGCACACGATCAGCATAAAGATCCTCGGAAAAAGGACAACCCAGTCAGGTCTATTTATGGGTCAAAAAAGAAGACTCCAGGAAGGAACATAACCCACCAAGCATTTGAAGACAACGACACACCCAAATACAGGGGCGCCGCACACCCACTATGTTTCACCGACGAGGTACTGGATCATGGATTTCCAGCGGGATTCAAACCCGTAAACATAGAAGCATACGACGGAACAACATACCCCGGAGTCTGGATTGAGGATTACATCCTACACATACATATGGCCAGAGGAGACGATCTCCATGCCATAAAATACCTACCCCTCAAGCTCAAAGGGCCAGCTCGGCATTGGCTTAAAAGCCTCCCAGAAAATACCATTGGAAGTTGGGAAGAGCTTGAGGATGCGTTTCGAGCAAATTTTCAGGGGACCTATGTCCGTCCTCCGGATGCAGACGATTTAAGTCACATAACTCAACATCCCGGAGAGTCAGCACGCAAATTCTGGAACATGTTCCTCACTAAAAAGAACCAAATAGTCGACTGACCGGACGCTGAAGCCTTAGCAGCCTTTAAACACAACGTCCGAGACGAATGGCTGGCCACACACCTCGGCCAGGAAAAACCAAGAACAGTGGCCGTACTAACAAGCCTCATGACCCGCTTTTGCACGGGGGAAGACAGCTGGCTTGCTAGGTGCAGCACCAGCGACCCGAGTACATCCGAAGTTAGGGATGGAAATGGGAAATCACGACGCAGAAAAGATCAGCGCCGGAATAAGGAAAAAGGCCCGAATAGTACGGCGGTCAATGCCGGACTCAAAAGCTCTCGACCGAACAACAAAACATTGCCCCTCAAGGACAACAGTGACGAGCTATCCAACCTAAATAAGATTCTGGACAGACTATGTCAAATACATGGTACCCCCGGGAAGCCTGCAAACCATACCCACAGAGATTGTTGGGTCTTCAAACAGTCCGACCGACTTAATGTCGAACACAAGGGGCTCGACACACCAAGCGAAAGTGACGAAACCCAAAAGCAGCACTCCGGAAAACAGAAGACTTTCCCACTAGAAGTAAAAACAGTGAACTCACTTCATGTGATAACACGAAAAGACAGCGCGGCACCTGCAATACTAGGACACCAGCCGCAGAATGGGGATAGACCATACCAAAATTCGCCATAGCAGCACTTCCTTTAAAGGAGTGATGCCAGGCCTTTAAGCCAATTATACAGGCTCTGTACCACTAGAGGTTGTGTCCGGTTCATCCGACAACCTCCGTCGCGAAAAGCTCACTACCCATCGCCCCATTCAAACAGTAGCCCTTAAGCACTACTGGGCGCGCAGCTTTCGCCAGCCCTAACGCAATACCACATTACGCGTTTTTTACGCTTAAAAATGCCCGGTCAACGTGGCATAATTTCATTAAAAAGTAACTCCGAGTGTTCCTCGACCACGGAGAACGTGAGACTGCCTCGACAGCCACACACTAATCAGACCTCGCGGGTCAAAGCCCCTAAAAACAGGTCATTCAGACCTCGGACATGGTTAGGCGAGTCCGGCAAGGGGCTTCCCAGCCGCATATCCCCTTTATAAGGGGCTGCGTGTATAAATGATGAGAGCCAATAAAGCTCAATTTTCTTCCTCTTATTCTATTTTTATACAACCTCTGCATGATATTTCTTGGAAACTAAGTCCTTCTCTTTTACAGATGAAGCACGTGCTACACCCGTCCAGGATACAGCACAACGGAGACACAGGCGCAGACATGCAGCAGGGACCCGTTGCAAGTATTCTTTTCAGATTAAGACCCTGCGTCAACCTTTCTTACTGTCTCTTGTTGATACACATCCCCCGGTTTCAAACCATAACCGAGGAGGAGGCTGGCGTTTTGGCATCAGCCGCGTCAGAAGTTCCCGCCTGAACCTAGACACTAGGGGCTTAGGGCATCATTCTGCCCGGTATCATAAAGACCGAACACCTCAGGGAGTGTTCGGCATCTCGAGTTAGGCCTTATATGCATCAGCTCCGAATCATGTCTTTGGTCAAATGTTGGGTTTTCACGGCTCCTGTGTTTTGCTGCCTTACGTTCCGTATCATCGGCTAACGCGGCACCAGGAGAACTACTGCAATTGTGCCCCGGTTCGGCCGGGCGAGCACCTCAGTAGAGAAAGCCAAAAACTGACTGTCATGATATAGCGAGAGACTGGTCAACCACACGATCGACCACTGGAATGTTTAGAATTCCTCCGCTTTGACGAAGGACCGCTTCCCGGTCAGGCACATACGCGCCCCGAAGTTCGGAGAGGAGCGGTGCCGCTAGTGGCTATATAGTAGCCCCACATTTGAGTTCCTATGGCTAAGTGAAAGTAATAAAGCATTATAGTCCGGTTGCCTAGTTTGCTACGCTATCACCTCCCTACAAGGACCAAGACGTTGGATTAAGTGTGAAAAAGCGCTTTTCTTTTTGCAAACACCCCCGCACCATGTGCGTGGGGGATGAAACTGAAGACTGCAACTTTCAGGTTATTCATACATATACGGCCGCACAGGAGATAGTTCAATACTTGAACACACAAGTATAAAAAGTTATTGCATTATAAACATGATCTCGGAAATCATACATGTCATTCGAACATAACATCTTTCGAGCACTGTGACTCTATTATACGAGCGCCCTGTAGGACTTCCTCAAAATAGTGCTCGATGGGGAATCAGCTTTTGTCCGAACCCCGGGATGCAACAGCGGTGGCATCCATCTCCACCCAGTATGTCTTACCACGGGCGAGAGCCATCCGTGCACCTTCTATGCATGCCGACCGCTTCATCGCCCCAATACACGGCGCCGCCCCAAGGAATTGCTGCAACAAGCCAAAATAACTCTTCGGCTTGGGCCTTTTCGGCCACAGATGAGCAACCACATCCGTCATGGCAAGTCCGGACAATCTATTCAGCTCAGCCCACTCAACAAGCCGATCACTCAACGGAAGTGGACGCTCCGGACTATGGAATTGAGACCAGAAAAGCTCTTCGATTTCGTGATCCTCCTGGCTTCTAAAGTGCACGATGGCGTCCGCCGCACTCGCCGCCAAGTCCAGATAAGGATCCTCCGCATCGTACAACCGGCCCAGCTGAGCATACTTCGGAACCGAGAACTTCCTACGCAGCATAAAGGGCTTTCCAGCCACAATGTCTCCAACCTGACGCAGTTCCTCCTTCATAGCCCGCATCGCACTACGGGCATCCTTGGCTTTGGCGTCGGCCTTCTTCAGGTCCTCTTGCTCCGCTCGGTGTTCTCCTTCAAGAACCTCTAGGCGGTCGGTAGCAACTTTTAATTTCGTGGACATTCCGGCCACCTCCTCCCTGCTTCGGCAGTGAACAGCCTTCTCGGCTTCTAGCTCTTCCGCTGCCTTCGAGGCAGCCGCCTTGCTTTTTCTGGCTTGCTCCTTGGCGCGAGCAAGTTCTGCTCGAAGGTCTTCCACAGCAGCAGCACCATCTACATCAAGCATACAAATTGTCAGGAATGGGCGTCAGCTCCCTTACTAGGCGACCGCGGAGCAACCACATACCTTGTGACTCATCAAGTCATTTATTAACCAGCGAGATGTCCGCATCCGCAACGTCGAGTTGCCTCTTCAGTTCGGCAACTCCATCAGTCCGGCTGGCCACCGAATGTCCCGCCACCTGCATAGGAAAGGCGACAATCTATAACTGAGATTATGATCCTCGGCACGCTGTCGCTTTCGACAGCATACCAAGTCTCAGGGGCTACTATCTATATAGGGCGCACTTCATGTGCAAAACTGTCAAAAGGTATGTCATTTTTTGCGTACCTCAAATCCCGTCAGCAAACTTCCGACGGCCTCACACAACCCGCTTTCGGCGGACGAGATCCTCTCAATCACCATACCCATTAATGTGCGGTGATCTTCTGAGATGGACGCCCTCTTAAGCAAATCTTGCAGCTCCACCGGCCGTACTCCAATGGGTGCCGAACTCTCTGGCCCCACCGGACTCGGGGAGACCCTCCGCGACGACACCTCAGGGTCGTCCACCCTGCCCGATGGGGCGGCAGATGGAGGCATTTCACTCTCCATCATCTCCGGACGAAGGTCTCCCGAAGATGAGCTGTGCTGAGATGGGCTGAGATCCGAACTACAAGGTGAAAACTTTGGTTACCCTTAGAAATTAAACAGGGATGTCCAATATTATAAAATCCCCCCTTTTTTACTTACGGCTCGCTAGAGGGCTGATTCCTCCAAGGAGACAGTTCGGCCAGGGCTCTTCCCGGCAATGAGACCTTCCGGTACAGATTTCTTTCCCCGCTTTGAGGCCTTGGCCTCCGGGTCTTCGGAAGCGGTCCTCTTCTCTCCCTGGAAGGAGGGACTCTCGATTCCTCCCTTACTGAAAGCCTCCGTGGCTGAGGAGGTAGATCCCTTGTGTCCTCCTTCGCCCTCCTCCGAAGGTGCAACCTCTAACATCTTGATTAACACGGGATCCTGCGTGGTCTCAGGGAGGGGGGCCGGACATCGTATCAGTTTTGCTTGCGCTATCCATTCCTGTCCAAGGGATAGCTGGTTAAAAGGCAAACCCACATTAAATGAATGGACGATGTGTGAAGGAAATATGCCCTAGAGGCAATAATAAAGTTATTATTTATTTCCTTATTTCATGATAAATGTTTATTATTCATGCTAGAATTGTATTAACCGGAAACATGATACATGTGTGAATACATAGACAAACATATAGTCACTAGTATGCCTCTACTTGACTAGCTCATTAATCAAAGATGGTTATGTTTCCTAACCATAGACATGTGTTGTCATTTGATTAATGGGATCACATCATTAGGAGAATGATGTGATTGACATGACCCATTCCGTTAGCCTAGCACTTGATCGTTTAGTATATTGCTATTGCTTTCTTCATGACTTATACATGTTCCTGTAACTATGAGATTAAGCAACTCCCGTTTACCGGAGGAACACTTTGGGTACTACCAAATGTCACAACGTAACTGGGTGATTATAAAGGAGTACTACAGGTGTCTCTGAAGGTACATGTTGAGTTGGCGTATTTCGAGATTAGGTTTTGTCACTCCGATTGTCGGAGAGGTATCTCTGGGCCCTCTCGGTAATGCACATCACTATAAGCCTTGCAAGCAATGTGACTAATGAGTTAGTTGCAGGATGATGCATTACGGAACGAGTAAAGAGACTTGCCGGTAACGAGATTGAACTAGGTATTGGATACCGACGATCAAATCTCGGGCAAGTAACATACCGATGACAAAGGAAACAACGTATGTTGTTATGCGGTTTGACCGATAAAGATCTTCGTAGAATATGTAGGAACCAATATGGGCATCCAGGTTCCGCTATTGGTTATTGACCGAGAATAGTTCTAGGTCATGTCTACATAGTTCTCGAACCCGTAGGGTCCACACGCTTAACATTACGATGACAGTTTTATTATGAGTTTATAAGTTTTGATGTACTGAAGTTTGTTCGGAGTCCCGGATGTGATCACGGACGTAACGAGGAGTCTCGAAATGGTCGAGACATAAAGATCGATATATTGGAAGCCTATATTTGGACATCGAAATCGTTCCGGGTGAAATCGGCATTTTAACGGAGTACTGGGAGGTTACCGGAACCCCCCGGGGGGTTATTGGGCCTACATGGGCCTCGAGGGAGAAGAGGGAAGGAGGCAGGAGGGGGCCGCGCGCCCCTCCCCTTCCTTGTCCGAATAGGACAAGGGAAGGGGGGGCGGCGCCCCCCCTTTCCTTCCCCTCTTCCTCCTCTTTCCCCCCTTCTCCTATTCCAACTAGGAAAGAAGGGAGTCCTACTCCCGGTGGGAGTAGGACTCCCCCCTTGGCGCGCCCTCCTTGGCCGGCCGCCTCCTCCCCCCTGGCTCCTTTATATACGGGGGCGGGGGGCACCCCATAGACACAGAAGTTGATCTACGGATCGTTCCTTAGCCGTGTGCGGTGCCCCCCTCCACCATATTCCACCTCGATCATATCGTCGCGGAGTTTAGGCGAAGCCCTGCGCTGGTAGAGCATCATCATCGTCACCATGCCGTCGTGCTGACGGAACTCATCCCCGACACTTTGCTAGATCGGAGTCCGGGGATCGTCATCGAGCTGAACGTGTGCTGAACTCGGAGGTGCCGTACGTTCGGTGCTTGGATCGGTCGGATCGTGAAGACGTACGACTACATCAACCGCGTTGTGCTAACGCTTCCGCTTACGGTCTACGAGGGTACGTGGACAACACTCTCCCCTCTCGTTGCTATGCCATCACCATGATCTTGCGTGTACGTAGGAATTTTTTTGAATTTACTATGTTCCCCAACAGTGGCATCCGAGCCTAGGTTTTATGCGTTGATGTTATATGCACGAGTAGAACACAAGTGAGTTGTGGGCGATACAAGTCATACTGCTTACCAGCATGTCATACTTTGGTTCGGCGGTATTGTTGGATGAAGCGGCCCGGACCGACATTACGCGTACGCTTACGCGAGACTGGTTTTACCGCCGTGCTTTGCACACAGGTGACTAGCGGGTGTCTGTTTCTCCAACTTTAGTTGAACCGAGTGTGGCTACGCCCGGTCCTTGCGAAGGTTAAAACAGCACTAACTTGACGAACTATCGTTGTGGTTTTGATGCGTAGGTAAGAACGGTTCTTGCTAAGCCCGTAGCAGCCACGTAAAATTTGCAACAACAAAGTAGAGGACGTCTAACTTGTTTTTGCAGGGCATGTTGTGATGTGATATGGTCAAGACGTGATGCTATATTTTATTGTATGAGATGATCATGTTTTGTAACCGAAGTTATCGGCAACTGGCAGGAGCCATATGGTTGTCGCTTTATTGTATGAAATGCAAACGCCCTGTAATTGCTTTACTTTATCACTAAGCGGTAGCGATAGTCGTAGAAGCAATAGATGCCGTAACGACAACGATGCTACGATGGAGATCAAGGTGTCGCGCCGGTGACGATGGTGATCACGACGGTGCTTCAAAGATGGAGATCACAAGCACAAGATGATGATGGCCATATCATATCACTTATATTGATTGCATGTGATGTTTATCCTTTATGCATCTTATCTTGCTTTGATTGACGGTAGCATTTTAAGATGATCTCTCACTAATTATCAAGAAGTGTTCTCCCTGAGTATGCACCGTTGCGAAAGTTCTTCGTGCTGAGACACCACGTGATGATCGGGTGTGATAGGCTCTACGTTCAAATACAACGGGTGCAAAACAGTTGCACACGCGGAATACTCAGGTTAAACTTGACGAGCCTAGCATATACAGATATGGCCTCAGAACACGGAGACCGAAAGGTCGAGCGTGAATCATATAGTAGATATGATCAACATATTGATGTTCACCGTTGAAACTACTCCATCTCACATGATGATCGGACATGGTGTAGTTGATATGGATCACGTAATCACTTAGATGATTAGAGGGATGTCTTTCTAAGTGGGAGTTCTTAAGTAATATGATTAATTGAACTTTAATTTATCATGAACTTAGTCCTGGTAGTATTTTGCAAATTATGTTGTAGATCAATAGCTTGCGTTGTTGCTTTCATATGTTTATTTTTTTATGTTCCTAGAGAAAATTGTGTTGAAAGATGTTAGTAGCAATGATGCGGATTAGATCCGTGATCTGAGGTTTATCCTCATTGCTGCACAGAAGAATTATGTCCTTAATGCACCGCTAGGTGACAGACCTATTGCAGGAGCAGATGCAGACGTTATGAACGTTTGGCTAGCTCAATATGATGACTACTTGATAGTTTTGTGCACCATGCTTTATGGCTTAGAATCGGGACTTCAAAAACGTTTTGAATGTCATGGACCATATGAGATGTTCCAGGAGTTGAAGTTAATACTTCAAGCAAATACCCGAGTTGAGAGATATGAAGTCTCCAACAAGTTCTATAGCTAAAAGATGGAGGAGAATCGCTCAACTAGTGAGCATGTGCTCAGATTGTCTGGGTACTACAATCGCTTGAATCAAGTGGGAGTTAATCTTCCAGATAAGATAGTGATTGACAGAATTCTCTAGTCACCACCACCAAGTTAGTAGAACTTCGTGATGAACTATAATGCAAGGGATGACGAAAACGATTCCCGAGCTCTTCGTGATGCTGAAATCGATGAAGGTAGAAATCAAAAAAAGAGCATCAAGTGTTGATGATTGACAAGACCACTAGTTTCAAGAAAAGGGCAAAGGGAAAGAAAGGGAACTTCAAGCAGAATGGCAAGCAAGTTGTCACTCTCGCGAAGAAGCCCAAAGCTGGACCAAAGCCTGAAACTAAGTGATTATACTGCAAAGGAAATGGTCACTAGAAGCGGAAATGCCTTGAATATTTGGTGGATAAGAAGGATGGCAAAGTGAACAAGGGTATATTTGATATACAAGTTATTGATGTGTACCTTACTAGTGTTTATAGTAGCCCCTGAGTATTTGATACTTGTTCGGTTGCTAAATATTAGTAACTCAAAACAGGAGTTACGGAATAAACAGAGACTAGTTGAGGGTGAAGTGATGATGTGTGTTGGAAATAGTTCCAAGACTGATATGATCATCATCACACTCTCCCTACACTTTCGAGATTTGTGTAGAACCTAAATAAATGTTATTTGGCGTTTGCGTTGAGCATGAATATGATTTGATCATGTTTATTGCAATACGGTTATTCATTTAAAATCAGAGAATAATTGTTGTTCTATTTACATGAATAAAACCTTTAATGGTCATACACCCAATGAAAATAGTTTGTTGGATCTCGATCGTAGTGATACACATATTCATAATATTGATGCCAAAAGATGCAAAGTTAATAATGATAGTGCAACTTATTTGTGGCACTGCCGTTTGGGTCATATCGGTGTAAAGCACATGAAGAAACTCCATAAAGATGGATTTTCAGAATCACTTGGTTATGAATCATTTGATGCTTGCAAACCGTGCCTTTTCGGTAAGATGACTAAAACTCCGTTCTTCGGAACAATGGAACGAGCTACTGACTTGTTGGAAATAATACATACCGATGTATGTGATCCAATGAGTGTTGATGCCCGTGGCAAGTATCGTTATTTTCTGACCTTCACAAGATGATTTGAGCAGATATGGGTATATCTACTTGATGAAACATAAGTCTGAAATAATTGAAAGGTTCAAAGAATTTTAGAGTGAAGTGAAAAAATCATCGTAACAAGAAAATAAAGTTTCTGCGATCTAATCGCGGAGACGAATATTTGAGTTACGAGTTTGGTCTTCAATTAAAGTAATGTGGAATAGTTTCACAGCTCACGCCACCTGGAACACCACAACGTTATGGTGTGTCCGAACGTCGTAACCGCACTTTATTGGATATGGTGCGATCTATGATGTCTCTTATTGATTTACCATTATCGTTTTGGGGTTATGCATTAGAGACAGCTGCATTCACGTTAAAAGGGCACCATCTAAATCCGTTGAGACGACACTATATGAACTGTGGTTAAGCAAGAAACCCAAGTTGTCGTTTTTTAAAGTTTAGGGCTACGATGCTTATATGAAAAAGTTTCATCCTGATAAGCTCAAACCCAAATCGGAGAAGTGCGTCTTCATAGAATACCCAAAGGAAACTGTTGGTACACCTTCTATCACAGATCTGAAGGCAAAACATTCTTTGCCAAGAATGGATCCTTTCTAGAGAAGAAGTTTCTCTCGAAAGAAGTGGGTGGGAGGAAAGTAGAACTTGATGAGGTAACTGTACCTGCTCCCTTATTGGAAATTAGTTCATCACAGAAATCTGTTCCTGTGACTACTACACCAATTAGTGAGGAAGTTAATGATGATGATCATGAAACTTCAGATTAAGTTACTACAGAACCTCGTAGGTCTTCCATAGTAAGATCCGCACCAGAGTGGTACGGTAATCCTGTTCTGGAAGTTATGTTACTAGACCATGACGAAACTACGAACTATGAAGAAGCGATGGTGAGCCCAGATTCCGCAAAATGGCTTGAGGCCATGAGATCTGAGATGAGATCCATGTATGAAAACAAAGTATGGACTTTGATTGACTTGCCCAATGATCGGCGAGACATTGAGATTAAATGGATCTTCAATAGGAAGACGGACGCTGATAGTGTTACTATCTACAAAGCTAGAATTGTCGCAATAGGTTTTCGACAAATTCAAGGTGTTGACTACGATGAGAGTTTTTCACTCGTATCTATGCTTAAGTCTGTCTGAATCATGTTAGCAATTGCCGCATTTTATGAAATCTAGCAAATGGATAAACAAAACTGCATTCCTTAATGGATTTATTAAAGAAGAGTTGTATATGATGCAACCAGAAGGTTTTGTCAATCCTAAAGGTGCTCACAAATTGTGCAAGCTCCAGCGATCCATCTATGGACTGGTGCAAGCATCTCGGAGTTGGAATATACGCTTTGATGAGTTGATCAAAGCATATGGTTTTATACAGACTTTTGAAGAAGCCTGTATTTACAAGAAAGTGAGTGGGAGCTCTGTAGCATTTCTAATATTATATGTGGATGACAAATTGTTAATTGGAAATGATATGGAAATTCTGGATAGCATGAAAGGATACTTGAATAAGAGTTTTTCAAAGCAAGACCTCAGTGAAGCTGCTTACACATTGAGCATCAAGATCTATATAGATAGATCAAGACGCTTGATAAGATTTTTCAATGAGTACATACCTTGATAAATTTTTGAAATAGTTCAAAATGGAACAGTCAAAGAAGGAGTTCTTGCCTGTGTTACAAGGTGTGAAGTTGAGTAAGACTCAAGACCCGACCATTGCAGAAAATAGAAAGAGAATGAAAAGTCATTCCCTATGCCTCAGTCATAGGTTCTATAAAGTATGCTATGCCGTGAACCAGACATATTGTATACCTTGCTCTATGTTTGGCAAAGAAATACAATTTTGATCTAATAAGTAGATCACTGGACATGGGTCAAGAATATCCTTAGTGAGGACTAAGGAGATGTTTCTCGATTATGGAGGTGATAAAAGAGCCCGTCGTTAAAGTTACAACGATGCAAGCTTTTACACCAATCCAGATGACTCTAAGTCTCAATCTGGATACATATTGAAAGTGGGAGCAATTAGCTAGAGTAGCTCCGTGCAGAGCATTGTGGACATAAATATTTGCGAAATACATACGGCTCTGAATATGACAGACCGTTGACTAAGCTTCTCTCACGAGCAAAACATGATCATACCTTAGTACTCTTTTGGGTGTTAATCACATAGTGATGTGAACTAGATTATTGACTCTAGTAAACCCTTTGGGTGTTGATCACATGATGATGTGAACTATGGGTATTAATCACATGCAGATGTGAATATTAGTGTTAAATCACATAGCGATGTGAACTAGATTACTGACTCTAGTGCAAGTGGGAGACTGAAGGAAATATGCCCTAGAGGCAATAATAAAGTTATTATTTATTTCCTTATTTCATGATAAATGTTTATTATTCATGCTAGAATTGTATTAACTGGAAACATGATACATGTGTGAATACATAGACAAACATATAGTCACTAGTATGCCTCTACTTGACTAGCTCATTAATCAAAGATGGTTATGTTTCCTAACCATAGACATGTGTTGTCATTTGATTAATGGGATCACATCATTAGGAGAATGATGTGATTGACATGACCCATTCCGTTAGCCTAGCACTTGATCGTTTAGTATATTGCTATTGCTTTCTTCATGACTTATACATGTTCCTGTAACTATGAGATTATGCAACTCCTGTTTACCGGAGGAACACTTTGGGTACTACCAAACGTCGCAACGTAACTGGGTGATTATAAAGGAGTACTACAGGTGTCTCCGAAGGTACATGTTGAGTTGGCGTATTTCGAGATTAGGTTTTGTCACTCTGATTGTCGGAGGGGTATCTCTGGGCCCTCTCGGTAATGCACATCACTATAAGCCTTGCAAGCAATGTGACTAATTAGTTAGTTGCAGGATGATGCATTATGGAACGAGTAAAGAGACTTGCCGGTAACGAGATTGAACTAGGTATTGGATACCGACGATCAAATCTCGGGCAAGTAACATACCGATGACAAAGGGAACAACGTATGTTGTTATGCGGTTTGACCGATAAAGATCTTCGTAGAATATGTAGGAACCAATATGGGCATCCAGGTTCCGCTATTGGTTATTGACCGAGAATAGTTCTAGGTCATGTCTACATAGTTCTCGAACCCGTAGGGTCCGCACGCTTAACGTTACGATGACAGTTTTATTACGAGTTTATAAGTTTTGATGTACGGAAGTTTGTTCAGAGTCCTGGATGTGATCACGGACATAACGAGGAGTCTCGAAATGGTCAAGACATAAAGATCTATATATTGGAAGCCTATATTTGGACATCGGAATCGTTCCGGGTGAAATCGGCATTTTACCGGAGTACTGGGAGGTTACCGGAACCCCCCGGGGGGTTATTGGGCCTACATGGGCCTCGAGGGAGAAGAGGGAAGGAGGCAGGAGGGGGCCGCGCGCCCCTCCCCTTCCTAGTCCGAATAGGACAAGGGAAGGGGGGCGGCGCCCCCCCTTTCCTTCCCCTCTTCCTCCTCTTTCCCCCCTTCTCCTATTCCAACTAGGAAAGAAGGGGGTCCTACTCCCGGTGGGAGTAGGACTCCCCCCTTGGCGTGCCCTCCTTGGCCGGCCGCCTCCTCCCCCTGGCTCCTTTATATACGGGGGCGGGGGGCACCCCATAGACACAGAAGTTGATCTACGGATCGTTCCTTAGCCGTGTGCGGTGCCCCCCTCCACCATATTCCACCTCGGTCATATCGTCGTGGAGTTTAGGCGAAGCCCTGCGCGGTAGAGCATCATCATCGTCACCATGCTGTCGTGCTGACGGAACTCATCCCCGACACTTTGCTGGATCGAAGTCCGGGGATCGTCATCGAGCTGAACGTGTGCTGAACTCGGAGGTGCCGTATGTTCGGTGCTTGGATCGGTCGGATCGTGAAGACGTACGACTACATCAACCGCGTTGTGCTAATGCTTCCGCTTACGGTCTACGAGGTTACGTGGACAACACTCTCCCCTCTCGTTGCTATGCCATCACCATGGTCTTGCGTGTACGTAGGAAATTTTTTGAAATTACTACGTTACCCAACAATGTGTCTGGACACAAGGCTACTTACTTGAGTATCCGGGCGATTGCAGCTTAGGCCAGCATCCTCGGTCAATTCCGGACGCATCTCTTGCGATCCGAAGAACAGTTTGTACATCTCCGCGGGTGTCAAACCCATGAAGTGTTGAAGAGCTCGCGGCCCCTCCGGATTAAATTCCCACAAGCGGAGGGGGCGACGTTTGCAGGGCAGCAGGCGCCGGATCAACATAACCTGTACCACTACGGCCAGATTGATCTCCCTTTCTTGGAGGCCTCGAATCCGGTCCTGCAACAGGGGAACGTCTTTGGACGGCCCCCAGTCACGCCCCTTGTTGACCCATGACGTCGGCCGCTGTGGAGGGCCCGAGCGGAAGACGGGCGGCAGCCTCTGCCTGCTGCCCCTGGGAGCGGTGATATAGAACCACTCCTGTTGCCACAAGCCGAGCTCCTCCTGAAAAGAGCCCTCGGGCCATGGAGCATCGGCCCTCTTACTTATAACCGCCCCGCCGCACTCTGCCTGACGCCCCTCAATCATCTTCGGCTCCACGTCGAAGGTTTTGAGCCACAAGCCGAAGTGAGGGGTAGTGCGGAGGAAGGCTTCGCAGACGACAATGAATGATGAGATGTGGATGATAGACTCCGGAGCCAAGTCATGGAATTCCAGCCCATAGTAAAACATGAGCCCCCTCACGAAGGGATTCGTCGGGAAGCCTAAACCCCGACGGAGGTGAGACACGAACACGACGCTCTCACCAAGCTCGGGAGTGGGAATAACTTTCCCTCGGGCAGGCAGCCTATGCGAAATATCGTAGGTTAAGTACCTGGCGTCTCTTAGCTTTAGCACGTCCTCTTCCGTGACGGAGGAGGGCATCCACCGGCCTCGTAGGTCGGGGCCGGACATTGTCGAAGATCAAAGGTACCCAAATATGGATCCCTGGGTGTTGGAACTCGGGGCGAGGGGCGGATTCGATAGAGGATTGAAGGAAAAGAACGGGCCTTGGTCTCATTATAAAGAGGGAGAATACCAAGAGCCATCCCCGTGACCGTTTGGAACCCGCCTTCGATGGAGGGGGCGTGGCAATGGGCGCGGTTGGGTTACCCACATCCGTATTGATGGGAATCCCAGAATAAGGGGAACACGATCTTTGCTTTGACAAGACGTGCCAAGGAAACCGCCTCACTAAACGCGCGGAGGTGGAACAATAAAAATAATTCGAGTAAAGGCTTGGTAATGGTGTGACATCACGCCACAAAATACGTCAGCAGATTGAACTTGTGTAATATTATTCTCTCTACGATGGTATGTGGAATTTATCTTGCAGAGCCGGACACTATCCTGGTGTTCACAATCTTCTATAAATCATTTGGAGGAAGAACCCGCCTTGCAATGCCGAAGACAACATGCGCGCCGGACTCGTCGTCATTGAAGCCTGGTTCAGGGGCTACTGAGGGAGTTCCGGACTAGGGGGTGTCCGGATAGTCGAACTATCATCATCGGCCGGACTCCAAGACTATGAAGGTAGAAGATTGAAGACTTCGTCCCGTGTCCGGATGGGACTTTCCTTGGCATGGAAGGAAAGCTTGGTGATACGGATATGTAGATCTCCTACCATTGTAACCGACTCTGTGTAACCCTATCCCTCTCCAGTGTCTATATAAACCGGATGGCTTTAGTCCTTAGGACGAACAACAATCATACCATAGGCTAGCTTCTAGGGTTTAGCCTCCTTGATCTCGTGGTAGATCCACTCTTGTAACACACATCATCAATATTAATCAAGCAGGACATAGGGTTTTACCTCCATCAAGAGGGCCCGAACCTGGGTAAAACATCGTGTCCCTTGTCTCCTGTTACCATCCGCCTAGACGCACAGTTCGGGACCCCCTACCCGAGATCCGCCAGTTTTGACACCGACAGTCACCGTTTGTTTCATCCTCCTTTATCGGCAAGTAATGAACATCTCTGTTAACCTCCTCCAGCCTCCACAGGCTACTATTCATCCACTGTCGACCTCCTCCAGCCTCCACCCGCGACTGTTCATCCACGGGCTCCTGTTCATCCAGCCTCCACCGCGCGCTACTCCACCGGCTACTGTTCAACCACCCCTCTCCACGGGCTCCTGTTCAACCACCCCTCCACGGGCTACTGTTCATCCACCAGTCCACCATCTATTGTTCATCCAGCCCTCCACGGGGTCGTCCTGTTCATGCAGCCCTCCACGGGGTCCTATTCATCCAGCCCCAACCGGCTCGATCAATCGGGGTCCTGTTCATCTAGAGGCAACACCATGGGGTCCTGTTCATCCACCCCCACTGCTCACTATTCATCCAACCTCCCCCCCCCGAAACACTCACTATTCATCTAGAGGCAGCATCGACCGGCTTCAGTTAGCAGCAGTAGCGAAGGAATCGCTCAATCGGGTTCAGTTAACAGCCATCGATCGCTCGGGTTCAGTAACGCGTAGCCTGCAGTGCAATCGCTCGGGTTCAGTTAGAGCCCAACGCCTTGCTCGGGTTCAGTTATAGCCCAACGCCTCGCACACACGCGCGTACTTGTACGAGAGAAACGCGCATCGCTCGGCCCCGACCACCCACCGTAACCGGGTACACCCCGATATTTTCCTCGCCCTCGCTTCTACCATGGTTTTTTCCGTCATGGACGGCCCAAAGAATGTCATGCAGCTGCGTCTCTGGCCCGCCCAGGACGAAAAGCCCATTTTCTGTCATGATTTTTTGTCATAGAAGTAGGAGCCCACCACATCTATGATGATACCGGGTTTTGTCACAATTATTGTCATAGAAGTGTCATAAGTATGACAGATTTTTTTTCGTTCGGCCCAAAATGTCACAGAAATGTCTTTTTTTGTAGTGATGTAGTTGACATCGTATTTGTGGCACAACCACCGTTAATAATTCTTTTATACATGTCACTCTTGAATCATTGCACATCCCGGTACACCGCCGGAGGCATTCACATAGAGTCATATTTTGTTCTAAGCATTGAGTTGTAATTCTTGAGTTGTAAGTAAATAAAAGTGTGATGATCTTCATTATTAGAGCATTGTCCCATGTGAGGAAAGGATGATGGAGGCTATGATTCCCCCACAAGTCAGGATGAAACTCCGGACGAAAAATAAAATAAAAAAGAAGCCATAAAAAGAAGGCCCAATAAAAAAATTAGAGAAAAAGAGAGAAGGGGCAATGTTACTATCATTTTCCACACTTGTGCTTCAAATTAGCACCATGATATTCATGATAGAGAGTCTCCTATTTTGTCACTTTCATATACTAGTGGGAATTTTCATTATTGAACTTGGCTTGTATATTCCAATGATGGGCTTCCTCAAAATTCCCTAGGTCTTCGTGAGCAAGCGAGTTGGATGCACACCCACTTAGTTTCATTTTGAGCTATCTTACATTTATAGCTCTAGTGCATCCATTGCATGGCAATCCCTACTCACTCACATTTATATCTACTGATGTGCATCTCCATAGCCCGTTGAAACGCCTAGTTGATGTGAGACTATCTTCTCCTTTTTTGTCTTCTCCACAACCACCATATTCTATTCCACCTTAGTGCTATATCCATGGCTCACGCTCATGTATTTCGTGAAGATTGAAAAAGTTTGAGAACATAAAAAGTATGAAACAATTGCTTGGCTTGTCATCGGGGCTCTACATGATTTAAATATTTTGTGTGATGAAGATAGAGCATAGCCAGACTATATGATTTTGTAGGGATAACTTTCTTTGGCCATGCTATTTTGAGAAGACATGATTGCTTTGTTAGTATGCTTGAAGTATTATTATTTTTATATCAATATCAAACTTTTGTTTTGAATATTTTGGATTTGAACATTCATGCCACAATAAAGAAAATTACATGGATAAATATGTTAGGTAGCATTCCACATCAAAAAATATGTTTTTATCATTTACCTACTCGTGGACGAGCATGAATTAAGCTTGGGGATGCTTGATACGTCTCCAACGCAGCTGTAATTTTTGATTGTTCCATGATACTATATTATCTGTTTTGGATGTTTTATATGCATTGATATGCTATTTTATATTATTTTTGAGACTAACCTATTAACTGAGAGCCCAGTGCCAGTTTATGTTTTTTGCCTATTTTAGAGTTTCGCAGAAAAGGAATACCAAACGGAGTCCAAATAGAATGAAACTTTCGCGATGATCTTTCTTGGACCAGAAGCAAACTAGAAGACTCGGAGATGAAGTCATAGATGCAACAAGGCGGCTGAGGGAGTCCTGGATTAGGGGGTGTCCGGATAGCCGGACTACCATCATCAGCCGAACTGTCATCGGCCGGACTATCATCATCGACCGGACTCCAAGACTATGATGATACAAGACTGAAGACTTCGTCCCGTGTCCGGATGGGACTTTCCTTGGCGTGGAAGGCAAGCTTGGCGATACGGATACGTAGATCTCCTACCATTGTAACCGACTCTATGTAACCCTAGCCCTCTCCAGTGTCTATATAAACCGGATGGCTCTAGTCCGTAGGACACAACAACAACCATTACAATCATACCATAGGCTAGCTTCTAGGGTTTAGCCTCCTTGATCTCGTGGTAGATCCACTCTTGTAAACATCCACAATATCAATATCAATCGAGCAGGACGTAGGGTTTTACCTCCATCAAGAGGGCCCGAACCTGGGTAAAACATCATGTCCCTTGTCTCCTGTTACCATCCGCCTAGACGCACAGTTCGGGACCCCCTACCCGAGATCCGCCGGTTTTGACATCGACATTGGTGCTTTCATTGAGAGTTCCTCTGTGTCGTCACCGACAGGCTTGATGGCCTCTTCAATCGACAACGACGCAGTCCTGGGTGAGACTTTTCTCCCCGGACAGATCTTCGTATTCGGCGGCTTCGCACTGCGGGCCAACTCACTTGGCCATCTGGAGCAGATCGAAAGCTACTCCCTTGGCCGTCAGGTCAGGTTTGGAAGCCTAAACTTCACGGCCGATATCCGCGGGGACTTGATCTTCGATGGACCTGAGCCGCAGCCGAGCGTGCCATGCTGTCACGATGGGCACGACCTAACTCTGCCGCCGGACAGCACCTTGGAGGCCGCACACGAATCCGTTCCGACCCATAGTCCGGAGCCGATCGCTCAGATCGAGGACGGATGGCTGGACACCGCCTCGGGAGCTGCAACTTCTATGGCGATGGAGCCAAACACTTACCTTGTCCCGCATAAAGCTCATGACTCCGAGGTTCCGGACTCTCTGCCGGACTCCGAACCTCCTGCGCCCCTTCCAGTCAAATCTGATTGGGCGCCGATCATGGAATTCACCGCTGCGGACATCTTTCAGCACTCACCCTTCGGCGATATCTTAAATTCGCTGAAGCATCTCTCGCTATCCGGAGAGCCCTGGCCGAACTACGACCAGGATGGTTGGGACGCGGACGACGAAGAAATTCAAAGCCCACCCACCACCCACTTCGTAGCCACCATCGACGATCTAACCGACGTACTCGACTACGACTCCGAAGGCATCGACGGTATGGACGACGATGCCGGAGACTATCAAGAACCAGTGCCTACAGGACACTGGAAGACCACCTCGTCATACGACATATACATGGTGGACACCCCAAAAGATGGGGACGACGAAGAAGCAACAGAGGCCGATTCCTTAAAGAAACAGCCCAAGCGCCGATGTCAGCGGCGCCGCTCTAAATCCCGCCACAGCAAGAATGGAGATTCTGGCACAAGAGATAATAACAACCCAGAAAGTGCCGAAGACAACCCCCTCCAGCACGATCCAGCGCAGGAGGAGGCAGAAGCAAGCCCTCACGAGAGGGCGGCCGACGAAGAGGTCGAGGATGATAATTACTTACCTCCCTCCGGAGACGAGGCCAGCCTCGACGACGACGAATTCGTCGTGCCTGAGGATCCCGTCGAACAAGAGCATTTCAGACGCAGGCTAATGGCCACGGCAAACAGCCTAAAGAAAAAACAGCAGCAGCTTCAAGCTGATCAAGACCTACTGGTCGACAGATGGACCGAGGTCCTCGCGGCCGAAGAGTATGAACTCGAATGCCCCTCCAAAAGTTACCCAAAACGCAAGTTGCTCCCCTGACTAGAGGAGGAAGCGTACAAACCTGCATCACCAGCGCACAATACGGCAGACCGACCACCTCGTGGCCGCGACAGAGAGGCGTGCAAGCCCTCCACCAAAACCGTACCCCGGCATCGCTCAAAAGCATGAAGCCACGGGGGAACGCGCCGGACTTGCGGGATATATTGGAGGACAAGGCAAGACAATCCAGATCTATCTATGGATCACGTGGGCGCCCCAAGACCCATGTCGAATACCATCGCGCCGGATACAACTACTCCGGCCGGGCCGAACACAGCAGACAACGCTCTCTCGAGCTACGTCGCGATATTGCTCAATACAGAGGCGCCGCACGCCCACTATGCTTCACTGACGAAGTAATGGATCATCAAATCCCTGAAGGGTTTAAACCCGTTAATATCGAATCCTACGATGGCACAACAGACCCCGCGGTTTGGATTGAGGATTATCTCCTCCATATACATATGGCCCGCGGCGACGATCTTCACGCCATCAAATATCTCCCGCTCAAGCTTAAAGGACCAGCTCGGCATTGGCTTAACAGCCTGCCCACAGAGTCAATTGGATGCTGGGAAGACCTGGAAGCCGCATTCCTCGACAACTTCCAGGGCACGTATGTGCGACCACCGGATGCAGATGACCTAAGCCACATAATCCAGCAGCCAGACGAATCGGCCAGGCAATTTTGGACACGGTTCTTAACAAAGAAAAATCAAATCGTCGACTGTCCGGATGCAGAGGCCCTCGCTGCCTTCAAACATAACATCCGCGACGAGTGGCTGGCCCGGCACCTAGGACAGGAGAAGCCGAAATCCATGGCAGCCCTCACATCACTCATGACCCGCTTCTTTGCGGGAGAGGATAGCTGGCTAGCTCGCAGCAACAACCTCAGCAAAAATGCTGGCAGTCCGGATACCAAGGACCGCAATGGCAGGTTGCGTGGAAACAAAAACAAACGCCGCATTAACGGCGACAGCAATGAGGATACGACAGTCAATGCCGGATTCCGAGGCTCCAAGCCCGGTCAACAGAAGAAGCCATTCAAAAGAACCACTCCGGGCCCGTCCAATTTGGACCGAATACTTGACCGCTCCTGTCAAATACATGGAACCCCCGAAAAGCCAGCTAACCACACCAACAGAGATTGTTGGGTATTCAAGCAGGCAGGCAAATTAATTGCCGAAAACAATGACAAGGGGCTACACAGCGATGACGAGGAAGAGACCCGGCCGCCTAACAACAGAGGACAAAAGGGATTCCCCCCTCAAGTTCGGACGGTAAACATGATATACGCAACGCATATTCCCAAGAGGGAGCGGAAGCGTGCACTAAGGGACGTATACGCGATGGAGCCAGTCGCCCCAAAATTCAACCCATGGTCCTCTTGCCCGATCACTTTCGATCGAAGAGACCATCCGACCAGTATCCGCCATGGCGGATTCGCCGCATTGGTTCTAGACCCAATCATCGATGGATTTCACCTCACGAGAGTCCTGATGGACGGCGGCAGTAGCCTGAACCTGCTTTACAGGATACAGTGCGCAAGATGGGCATAGACCCTTCAAGGATTAAACCTACAAAGACAACCTTCAAAGGCGTCATACCAGGTGTCGAGGCCAGTTGTACAGGCTCAGTTACACTGGAAGTGGTCTTCGGGTCCCCGGATAATTTCCAAAGCGAGGAGTTAATCTTCGACATAGTCCCATTCCGCAGTGGCTATCACGCTCTGCTCGGACGAACCGCGTTCGCAAAATTCAACGCGGTGCCGCATTATGCATACCTTAAGCTCAAGATGCTAGGCCCTCGTGGAGTCATCACGGTCAACGGAAACACGGAACGCTCCCTCCGAACGGAGGAACATACAGTGGCTCTCGCGGCAGAAGTACAGAGCAGCCTTTTAAGGCAATTTTCGAGTCCGACCGTTAAACGACCGGACACGGCCAAACGCGCCCGGAGCAACATCAACCAAGACCACCTGGCACGTTCCGAGCACGCGTAGCAATGCGGCCTCAACCCCAGCCCTCGCACAATTGTAAGACAAACTCTCCGCGTACATAATTACGCCTTGGAGATACCATGGGCATAGGGGGAGAGGCACAACCACAACAGACCCAGAGTGCGGTTCGACCACACCAGGGGCTCCCAAGTGTGTCGCTCTTTTTATCTTTTATTTCTCTCTTTTTTATACAAAACTCTATCCGGCGGCGAACCTGCTGAACTCATGATGCAACAGCCAGGGAGGGACAAAGGCTGCGACGAACACTCAGGTGGTCTCCATTACGAGCATTAAATTTGTTAAATACACCATTCCGCGGCCTACCCCTGGAGGGAGATGCCTTTAATTCATCCAATCCCTTGCTTTCCGCACTATTTGTATCATTCCGCACCCATAGCATATCTTCTCGAATAAAATGCAGCACTTTTTGCCCATAATTGCATTACCTTATATATATATATGTTCATTTACGACATGTTGCATCCGTACATTTTGGTACGGCCAAATACACCAGGGGCTTATGTTCTCCGCATTATGGTGTGATAAAGTCCGAACACTTTCACAAGTGCGGCACCCCGAACTTATAGCATTATATGAATCGGCTCCGAATCATGTCTTGGGTCAATAGTTGGGTTTGCCCGGCTCCCATGTTTGGCACCTTACGTTCCGTTCTATCGGCTAAGGTAGCACTGGGAGAACCACTGCGACTGCGCCCCGGTTGAGCCGGGTTAACGCCTCAGTGGAGAAAGCTAAAACTGACTGTCATGATAAAGCGAGAGACTGGTCGCTATTCGAGAGGTCCTTTCAGGTCCTTAAAGACCTACGCCGCTTCGAGCGAAGTTCCGGATAATGTTCGACGAAGGCGTGGATAGCGCCCCTAATTCGGTCTTCCGAATACTAGGGGCTTCGCCGAAATTTAAAATTATAGAATCTATGGCTAAGTGAGAGTGTTCAAGCACTATAAGTCCGGTTGCCTTGTTCGTTGTGTTGAGCGCCTCCCTAGATGGACCCAAAAATGGGAACAAGAGTGCTCAAGTTTATCCCGAACACCCCATCACTCGTGGCATGGGGGCTGAAGCCGACAACTTGCCATCTCTCAGATTTAATAAACGGCCGCACAGAAGGTAATATTTTAAATTAACAAGCATTGCTTAGCGCATATGAACAAAGTTTTCAGCGCACAGGATAACACATTGCGAATTTACTCAATAATTACATCCCTGGGGCACTCATCCGCAATCTTGCGGGCACCCTTCAGGACAATCTTATAGTACATTTCGGGCGTACGATATTCCTTGCCCGCTGGTGGCGCGTTAGTGATTAGCTTCTCCGCATCCAGCTTGCCCCAATGCACCTTTGCGCGGGCAAGGGCCCGACGAGCACCTTCAATACAGGCGGAGCGCTTGATAACCTCCACCCAGGGGCACGCATCCACCAACCGTCGCACGAGGCCGAAGTAGCTCCCAGGTATGGCCTCTTCAGGCCACAGCCGGACTATGAGGCCCTTCATGGCCTGCTCGGCCACCTTGTGGAGCTCGACCAGCTGCTTTAGCTGGTCGCTAGGGGGCACCGGATGGCCGGCCTCAGCATATTGAGACCAGAAGACCTTCTCCGTTGAGCTCCCCTCCTCGGCTCGGTAGAATGCGGCGGCATCAGACACGCTGCGAGGTAGATCTGCAAATGCCCCTGGAGAGCTCCGAATTCGGGTAAGTAACACGTAATTTACATTCACATGCTTGCTTTGCATGAAAAATGCCTTACCCGCCGCTATCTTCCTCACCAACTCAATCTCCTGAAGGGACTTATGGGCATCGGCCTTGGCAGTTTTGGCACTTTCGAGAGCCGAGGCAAGCTCGGACTCTCGAGTCTTTGAGTCACGCTCCAAACTCTCATGCCTTTCCATGAGAGCCTGGAGCTCTTGCCGAACCACCGCCACCCGCGCCTCCTGCTTTTCTCGCTCTGCCCGTTCTGCGGCCGCATTGCGTTCAGCCACGGACACGGCCTCCTTCAGGGTCGCCACCTCGTTCGTGGCCCCTGCAGTACCCATGTTATCCTTGTTATTTTTTGTTGCAACCTAAATCCTTTTCTGTAAGGTACAAGTTCAAAGTGGTGTTACTCACCTTCTTTGTCCTAGAGCTGCTTCTTGGCGCGGCCGAGCTCTTTCTCGGACCGCTCGAGCTCCTGCTTCAAAGCACCGACCTCCGCAGTCAGTGCGGCAGAGGTCAGCAGCGCAGCCTGCAACCCATATTGACATAATTTTTTAGCAACCCTGCGTATATCTTCTTTTTTTTCAGATCCTCAGTCCGGCTTTTCTTTCCGAACACTAAACCGAGCATCAGGGGCTACTGTCTATGCGGTATTACATTGCATATTTTTTAACTTCTTACCTCAAAGCCTGATAGAAGGCTACTGCAGGCTTCAGTCAGCCCGCTCTTGGCAAGCTGTACCTTCTGAATCACCGCGCTCATAATAGTGCGGTGTTCTTCCTCGATGGAAGCGCTCTGGAGCGCCTCCAAGAAATTGTCCGGCGCCTCCGGTTGGACGGAAGCCGCCGGCGTCACGGTCTTGCCCTTCGTGCGAAGGGGCCGCCGGCCGGACTCCGGAACCACTGCGGGTTCTGATGTGGAGTCCGGTGCAAAGTCCGGGAGGCCGCCTTGTGGTGCCTCCGGAGCCTCCCCCTGAGGGGTCCCCTCTTGGGATCCCGCCTCGGCGTCCTCGGTGTCGCGAGGGGTGGAGGCGGTCGGGATGGAGTCTACATCCGACGGAGCCAACGACCGCTCGATGAAGCGGGGAGATCATCATTGGCCGGACTACAGGCAGCATGCGGCATCAGAATGACACTATGTGACGCATAAAAAGAAATTATACATCATTCAGGAGTCCGGATACTTACGATCTCGCCGGAGGCCTGGCCCTTGAAGGCCATTCTTCCTCGCCAACGTTGATGTTGGCGGAGCTGTCCGGGGGAATAGTCCTTCCCCTCTTGGACCCTTCGGCCTCCCCTGTTGGGGAAGCCTTCCTCTTCCTCTCTCCCTCCTCTGGGAGAGAGTCCTCTTTCTCCTCCTCGTTTTCGGGGGAGGAGTCCGCCCCGGAGTCGTCGGACACCTGAAGACGGGAACTCTTTCGAGCACCTGTGGCCTCCTTCTTGGCCTTCTTCTCCGGCACCACGTGCGGTGCCGGAACCAGCAGCCTCACTAGACGGGCGTCTACTGGGTTTTCTGGCATGGGAGCCGGGCAGATAATCTGCTCCGCCTTCCTCATCCAGTCCTGTCAAAGGAAAAGGGGAAATTAAAACCCGCATAGAATCAAACTATGAAAAGCAAGTGTCTCGTAAAGGGGTAGAATCACTTACCTTGTCGGCTTGGCGCTGCGAGCGAAATCCGCGATCTTCAGTCGCGGATGCGGGGGCTTCGGCACCCTTAAACAGCACCCTCCAGGCGCCTTCGTACGTCGTGTCGAAGAGCCTGCTCAGCGCCTGGTGCTGTTCCGGATTGAACTCCCACAGATTGAATGCCCGCTCTTGGCATGGGAGAATCCGGCGGACGAGCATGACCTGGACCACGTTAACCAGCCTGAGCTTCTTCACCAGCTTCTGGATACAGGCTTGGAGTCCCGTCAGCTCCTCCGAACTACCCCACAGCAAGTCCTTCTCTTTCCAGGAGGTGAGCTGCGTGGGGATACCAGATCTGAACTCGGGGTCCGCCACCCACTTAGGGTCACGCGGCTCGGTGATATAGAACCACCCCGATTTCCACCCCTTGACGGATTCCACGAAGGCCCCTTCGAACCAAAGGACATTGGGCATCTTGCCCAACATGGCGCCTCCGCACTCCGCTTGAGTGCCCTTCACTACCTTTGGCTTGACATTGAAGGTCTTGAGCCACAAGCCGAAGTGGGGCTGGATGCAGAGGAAGGCCTCGCACACGACGATAAACGCCGAGATGTTGAGGATGAAGTTCGGCGCCAGATCATGGAAATCCAGGCCGTAGTAGAACATGAGCCCCCGGACAAAGGTGTGAAGTGGAAAAACCAGTCCGCGGAGGAAGTAGGGAAGAAAAATGACCCTCTCATGGGGCCTGGGGGTGGGGATGAGCTGCCCCTCGTCGGGCAGCCGGTGCGCGATGTCGCCGGACAGGTAGCCGACGCTGCGCAGTCTTTCGATGTGCTCCTCCGTAACGGAGGAGGTCATCCACTTGCCTCCCGCTCCGGACATAACTGGGGAAGGTTGAGACGAGATGTGCGGGCTTGGGCGCTGGAGCTCGAGTGCGCGGAGATGGATAAGCAAAGGAGGAAGAAGGCGTAGGTGAAAAGGTGAATCCTTATCCCTTATATGGGCGGGCGAAGTCTACGCGTCCCCCACCGGCCTGGTAAAACTCGCTTATCCCCCAAGCGTCACCATCAATGGCGCGGTTGGGTTACCCACGTCCATATTGATGAGAATCCCGGATTAAGGGGGAACACGATCTCTGCTTCGACAAGACGTGCCAAGGAAACCGCTTCGCTAAATGCGCTGAGGTGGTAGAGTAAAAAATGATTCAAGTAATGGCTTGGTAGTGGCGTGACGTCGTGCCACAAAAAATGTCAGCAGATTGAACTTGTGTATATATTATTCTCTCTATGGTGGAATGTGGAATTTATTTTGCAGAGCCGGACACTATCCTGGTGTTCACAATCTTCTATCATTCGGAGGAGGAACCCGCCTTGCAATGCCAAGCAATATACGCGCCGGACTTATCGTCATTGAAGCCTGGTTCAGGGGCTACTGACGGAGTCCTGGATTAGGGGGTGTCCGGATAGCCGGACTACCATCATCAGCCGAACTGTCATCGACCGGACTATCATCATCGACCGGACTCCAAGACTATGAAGATACAAGATTGAAGACTTCGTCCCGTGTCCGGATGGGACTTTCCTTGGCGTGGAAGGCAAGCTTGGCGATACGGATACGTAGATCTCCTACCATTGGAACTGACTCTATGTAACCCTAGCCCTCTCCGGTGTCTATATAAACCGGATGGCTCTAGTCCGTAGGACACAACAACAACCATTACAATCATACCATAGGCTAGCTTCTAGGGTTTAGCCTCCTTGATCTCGTGGTAGATCCACTCTTGTAAACATCCACAATATTAATATCAATCGAGCAGGACGTAGGGTTTTACCTCCATCAAGAGGGCCCGAACCTAGGTAAAACATCGTGTCCCTTGTCTCCTGTTACCATCCGCCTAGACGCACAGTTCGGGACCCGTTACCCGAGATCCGCCGGTTTTGACACCGATAGCGGCCACGAGGGAGGAGGGCGTGCCTAGGGGGTAGGGTGCGCCCCCTACCTCGTGGGCTCCTCGTGGTTCTCCTGACCTAGTTCCTTCGCCTATATATACTCTTATACCCTAAAAACATCTAGGAGAGCCACAAAACCACTTCTCCATCACTGCAACCTTCTTTACCTGTGAGATCCCATCTAGGGACCTTCTCTGACGTCCTGCCGGAGGGGGATTCAATCACGGAGGGCTTCTACATCAACACCATTGCCTCTCCGATGAAGTGTGAGTAGTTTACCCCAGACCTTCGGATCCGTAGCTAGTAGCTAGATGGCTTCTTCTCTCTCTTTGATTCTCAATACCATGTTCTCCTCGATGTTCTCGGAGATCTATTCGATGTAATATTCTTTTGCGGTGTGTTTGCCGAGATCCGGTGAATTGTGGATTTATGATCAAATTATCTATGAATATTATTTGGTTCTTCTCTGAATTCTTATATGTATGATTTGATATCTTTGCAAGTCTCTTTGAATTATCGGTTTTGTTTGGCCTACTAGATTTGTTTTTCTTGCAATGGGAGAAGTGCTTAGCTTTGGGTTCAATCTTGCGGTGTCCTTTCCCAGTGATAGTAGGAGCAGCAAGGCACATATTGTATTGTTGCCATCGAGGATAAAAAGATGGGGTTTTCATCATATTGCTTGAGTTAATTCCTCTACATCATGTCATCTTACTTAATGCGTTACTCCATTCTTTATGAACTTAATACTCTAGATGCATGCTGGATAGCGGTCGATTGTGGAGTAATAGTAGTAGATGCAGAATCGTTTCGGTCTACCTGACACGGATGTGATGCCTATGTTCATGATCATTGCCTTAGATATCATCATAATTATGCGCTCTTATATCAATTGCTCGGCAGTAATTTGTTCACCCACCGTAATATTTGCTATCTTGAGAGAAGCCACTAGTGAAACCTATGGCCCGCAGGTCTGTTTTCCATTATATTGAATATCTTTTACATCATACTAGTTTCTGATCTACTATTTTGCAATCTTTTACTCTCCGATCTATAATCCAAAAATACCAAAAATATTTACTGTACCGTTCATCTATCTCTATTAGATCTCACTTTTGCAAGTAACCGTGAAGGGATTGACAACCCCTTTATCACGCTGGGTGCAAGTTGTTGATTGTTTTGTGCAGGTATTCGGTGACTTGTGCATTGTCTCCTACTGATTGATACCTTGGTTCTCAAACTAAGGGAAATACTTACTCTACTTTGTTGCATCATCCTTTCCTCTTCAAGGGAAAAACCAACGCAAGCTCAAGAGGTAGCACCAAACTCGTATCTATATGCATTAATTTACTATTTTATATTATTTCTGTTACTAATCTATTAACCTAGAGCCAAGTGCCTGTTTTTGTTTTTCCTTGTTTTTGAGTTTTACAAAAAAGGAATATCAAACGGATTCTAAACGAGGTGAAAATTTACGGTGATTTTTTATGGACCAAAAGAGACCCCCGAAGCATCGGAGATGGACCAGAAGAGTCTCGAGGAGTCCACAAGCCAGGGGGCGCACCCTGAGGGCTTGTGGGTCCCTCGGGCACCTCCTTGACTTGTTTCTGACGCCAAAAATTCTTGTAAATAGAGAAACCTCTGAAAAGAACCCTAGATCAGAAGTTTCGTTGTCACAAGCTGTCAGGACCCCGACTTAATGCCACATCGATCTAGCATGTAACACCTCATATCACTTTGCGGCCTCACGCACGGTATCCCCATGGGTGTCGCCTTACCTTTGCCCGGGACCGTTTGCGCCTTTTGGCACACGTATATGATAGTGTTGCTAGCATCCATATGATAAGGAGCCCGGGCTGACATGGCTAGTCGTAAACCCAAAGTGGCACAAACTTACAGGGACAGGCATCCATGACCCAGCATCGAACGTGTCGGTCATCAGCGAGTGAATCCAGGCTGTAGCACTGGCCTAGCAGGATTCCGGTGAACCGGGCTGTAGCGGGCTAACAGGACTCCGGTATTCATCGCGTGACATTTCCCCAAAGGGACAGACACAGGAACGAAGAAGGACACATGCCGGCCAGCCTAAGTGTTCCGGAGCAGTAGCAAGCTACCATGGCTCAGTGGAAGCACTAGGAGACATTTCCCGGTAAGAGAGGCTACTAAGGATAAACAACTAGATAGTCAGATCCCACACATACCAAGCATTTCAATAACATACACACAATATGCTCGATATGTGCAAATACAACATGGCATCACAACATGACTCTACAACTCAAATATTTTATTCATTAGGCTCCGAGGAGCGAGATATTACAAGCATGGGTCTCACGACCCAACATTCAGAGCATACAAGTCAAGCACAAGCGGAAGCTTATCATGTCTGAGTACAGACATCTACAAATGAAAAAGGCTTAGAAGCCTGACTATCCACCAGATCCTGCCGAGGGCACAAGATCGTAGCTGAGGTAACAAGCTAAACATCGAAGACCACGCGGAACTACTAGCGAGACTGACGTCTCTCTGCAAAAACATAAAATAGGCAAACGTGAGTACAAATGTACCCAGCAAGACTTACATCAGATCTAGCTACATATGCATCATTATCAACAAAGGGATGGTGGGGTTTAACTGCAGCCAGCCAGCTTTGACTCGGTGGCTATCCTGAACTACGACTGCAAGTAACTCTTTTGAGGTGGCGCACACGAGTCCACATATTCACCATATCAATACACCACTATGGATCCGCTCCCGTCTCCCTATGAGAACGCCATCCATAGCACTCACGCTTATCTTGCGTATTTTAGGGTATCCACTTTCACTTGTCTATGAACTGTTATAGGCAACCCAGAAGTCCTTTACCGCGGACACGACTATTCGAATAGATCATTTATAACCCTGCAGGGGTGTACTTCTTCACACACGCTCTCGCCACTTACCACCATGTACACGTCGTGTATCTCGGCAACCTTCAAGCGGAAGCCTGGCGAGGGTGTCGGCCACGGCCTACCTAAACACTCAAGTCTCTAGTCCAGGTTTATCGCCTATTCAGGTTCCATCCGCTGGGAGTCCGGCCGAGGTTTCCACATACGGCCCCGAACGATGTGAGCAGGGTTCCCGAGACACCAAATGGGAGCCCGGTACACCATGCCACAGTGTATCTACCGCATCATAGCCCACCCCTAGGGTTAGCGCTACGCACGGCCTCCAACACATATCCTACAAACACCAGAAACTAGTTGCAATTCCTGGACAGAGAACAAGGGTGAATAAGAAGCCGAGAGGGTCCATTGGTTTCGGGCCCAATGCGTGGTAGTAACTGTTTCATGGATCACAAACACAGAACTCAGTTCCTGAGGACGGCTTCAATGAGACAACCCACCATGTACTCCTACATGGCCTCTCACCGCTACCTTTACCAAATCGTGTTTACACACTTAGCTCACACACAGTAGGACATGTTCACACACCTTCGATTCATCCCCGATGAATCAGACCTGACTCAACTCTAAGCAGTAGCAGGCATGACAAACAAGCATGAATGAGTAGGCACAACAGGGCTCAAACAACTCCTACTCATGCTAGTGGGTTTCATCTATTTACTTTGGAATGACAGGTCATGCAAAGGATAAAGGGGTTCAGCTACCCCAGCAAGTAACAGATGAATCGTTGTTGTCCTAATGCAGTAAAAGAGAGCAGGAGCGAGAGAGTGGGATTGTATCGGAATGAACAAGGGGTTTTTGCTTGCCTGGCACTTCTGAAGATAGCATTGAGTCTTCATAAGTGTCAACGATCACAACGTCGGTACAACGTCTACCGAGGGGGAACAACACCGGCAAACAGAGAAGAAACACGATCAATGCAATGCACAATATGATGCATGCTATGACATGGCAATATGAATGTGTTTTGGGCTAATGCAAGCTAGAACAGATTGAGATGAGTCCATTTGAACCAAAGATTCAAATGCAAACCCATTTAAGAGGTTATATTAGTGCATTAACTTGGTTCATCTAAACAGCAAGGTTAAATTGTTCTAACATGCATGAAACCAGTACAGATGGATAGATTGGATTTTTTTGATCATTTTTCATATATAATTTGTTTGATTTGGAGCTACGGTTTGTTTTTTATGATTTTTAGAAATTTTGGTTATTTTCTGGAATTTCCTGTATAAGAAAAATTCCAGTAATTAATTATTGCGTCAGCATTGCGTCAGGGTGACGTCAGCAAGTCAACAGGGACGGTCCAGGTCAAACCTGACCGGTGGGTCCCACGTGTCAATGTCATTAGTCTAACTAATTTTTAGTTAGTCCTAACCCTAACATAATTAGCAGGCGGGTCCCATTTGTCATAGACCCAGGGGGTCAAACTGGGCCCACCCGGGGTCAACTCGGTCAACGGGGGGTCAAACCCCTGGTCAGCAGGATCAATCCCGCCGGCGTTGAGTCACCGGCGAGGCCGAGACGGCGGAGGGGCTCGGATTTTTCCCTCTGACGACCAAATTAGCGGCCGAGACCACCTACAGAGAGCTGGCACTCTCGCGCATCCATTGGAGCAAGCGAGAGAGGCTGCGGTGAAGTGAGCTCACCGGAGTCGAGCTCGTGGCGGCGGCCGGAGCTCGGGCAACGACGGGTTCGGCGCTACAGTGCAAGGCAGGGGGAGACAGTGGGTGCTACGGGCTCCTGGAGCCGCACTGAGCACAACGGTGTGCTTGCTTCGAGCTGTTGAGGCTCTAGCCACGCTGGCGACAAGGCACGGCGGCGGTGAGCTTCGGCCGCGGTGGTCAGCGGAGCTAGAGAAGGGGATCTACGGCGGGGAGAGAGGGGTTCGGTAGGGGAGCTCACGGCGAGGTCGAAACGGAGCTCAGCAGACTCGGGGAGGCGGCGGAGACGGCGAATCGGACGGCGGCATCCAGCGGCCGTGGTCAGGGAAGAAGGCCACAGGCGTCGTCTTGGGGCCGTCCTGGCTCGTGTAGCTTGGCGAGGAGGGAGAAGAGGTTGCGGCTGAGCCTCTAGGCTCAACGGCAGGGCGAGGGGTGACCGGTGGTCACGGTGGTGCTCGTCGGCGTTCTTGGGCGGTCACGGCGATCGCGGGAGAGAGAGACAGAGAAGGAGATGGAGACGAGGGAGAGTGCGAGGGGGTTCCAGGGGCGTGCGTGGCGGCGTTGGAGACGTCCAGGCATCGAGGACGCAGGCAAGCAGGGTGGAGGTGGCCGCACAGCGGTGCGCGCGCGTCGGGCACGCGCCCGTCCTCCTGGCAGGGAGGAAGACGACAGGGAGGCTGGTGGTGGGCTGGGCCGCAGGTGGGCCAGCACAGGAGCTGGGCTGGTTGCTGGCGCCAGGTAAGTCCTTCTCTCCCTCTCTTCTAATTGTTTTTGTTTTTCTATTATTCTGTAGTCTTTAGGGCTTTATCAAAAATACTAATACTATCCCAAAAATCATGAAACTTGCTCAAGACCACTGTTTGGAAAATATCCAACAGCAAACATTTAAGTTTATGATTATTTGAGCATTTAAAATATTTTATAGAATTTAAATGCCCAAATGAAAATACCATATGATTTAATTCAGAGCCCAAATATGTCATGGAAAAATGTGCATCACCTCTAGTTACTGTTTACAGCATTTCGCGTAAATGATGAACATTTTTGAAAGCCATTTGGATTTACTGAAAATATTTTAGGTGAACCTAGTGAATTCCTTTGATGCTAGGGGTTTAGGCAATCCCCATTTCAAGTTTCTTTCAAGATTAAACATGATGCACACATGAGGTTAGCCTAGTGCAATGCCAGAAGCTAGGGATGTGACATAAGCCTCTGTAGCCATGAAAGACCATTTGGGAGCCCGTTCCGGCACCCTGCCGAAGGGGGAAACCATCACGGGAGCCATCTTCATCATCCCGGCGGTCTCCATGACGAGGAGGGAGTAGTTCACCCTTCGGGCTAAGGGTATGTACCAGTAGCTATGTGTTTGATCTCTCTCTCTCTCTCATGTTCTTGATTTGGCACGATGTTGATGTACCATGAGCTTCATCACTATAGTTGGATCATATGGTGTTTCTCCCCCTTTACCTTCTTGTGATTAATTGAGTCTTGCTCTTTGAGGTTTCATTATGTTGGATTGAGTATTGGATTTGAGAACACTTGATGTATGTCTTGCAATGGGATATCTGTGGTGACAATGGTTTTTTCTATTGATTCACTTGATGTATGTTTTGGCACTCAACTCACGGATTCCTGAGGTGACATTAGGGTAATCTATGCATATGGGTTGATGCATGTTTTCCTCCTACTTTCTCCAATAGAAACTTTGGAGTGATTCTTTGTTGCACATTGAGGGATTGTTTTGTGATCTAGTTATGTTATCATTGTTGAGAGACTTTGCACTAGTGAAGTTTTCAAGCTTTGCAATACCATTTTTGCTCACTTTTGTTGCCTGAAGGAAGGTTATGAGCATACTTTCCTATGCCGGAGGAAGGCAGATGCTGATGGTGAAGGCAGGGCCTGAGTCAATACCATCAACGAGCATCTTCTTTGTCTCAGCGTGGTCCCGGGAGAACAGTTGCTTCTTCTTCTCGGGAGCGGCCTCGGGAGGCTCAACCGTGTCCTTGGCAACCTAATGTGAGACAGTAGTGGCCTTGTAGGCGTGCTTGAGGGAGCGTACCGTGTCCTTGTCGTCGCAGGCAATGGTGATGACGCCACTGCATCCAGGCATCTTCATGACGTTGTAGCCGGGGTGGGTTGCTGCCATGAACTTGGCGAGTGCCGGGTATCCCAGGATGGCATTGTACGGCAGGCCAATGTGCGCTACATCAAAGTCGACGAGCTCGGTGTGGTAATTCTTGCGGGTGCCAAAGGTGATGGGTAGGCGCACTTGCCCCGGGGGGATCGTAGAACCATCAGTCACCCCTGAGAAGGGCCTGGTCAGCATCAGCTAGTCATAGGGCACTTGGAGCGTCTCGAAGGACTCGATTGAGATCACACTGAGGCCGGCGGCCCCGCCGATGAGGGTCTTGGTGACCACAATATTGCTAATGGTAGGAGTGCACAACATGGGAAGCGCGCCTACGGTAGCCGCAGACTTGGGGTGGTCCTTGGAGTCGAAGGTGATGGCGTAATACAACCACTTGAGGGGCCGCACAACTTCAGGCCTTGGGAGGGCGGTGTTCGCCTCGCGGGAGAACTACTTGAAGTGGCGACTGGACATGGGAGCCTGGGATCCACCGAGGACGCAGGCTACCGCATGAGGCTCCACGAAGTTAGTGATGAATTGGTCGCAGAGCTCGTTCCACGAAGAGATCGAAGCCTCAGGAAGGTTCATGAGCCAGGAGTGTGGGTCGTCCTTGAGAGCCATGGGGAACCAGTTCGCCATGACCTTATCGTCGCCATTCGCTGCCAAGATGCTTGATACCTCTCCATCATATCTACTTTTCCAAACTCTTTTGCCCTTGTTTTGGACTCTAATTTGCATGATTTGAATGGAACTAACCGGGAGTGACGCTGTTTTCAGCAGAATTGCCATGGTGTTATTTTTGTGCAGAAATAAAAGTTCTCGGAAAGACCTGAAACTTCACAGATATTTTTTTGGAATAAATAAAAAATATTGGCGAAAGAATCAACTAGAGGGGACCCACCACATGTCCACAAGGGTGTGCGGCACGTCCTACCCCCTTGGGCGCGCCCCCTATCTTGTGGGTCCCACAAAGCTCCACCGACCTCAACTCCAACTCCATATATGTTGGAAATATGCCCTAGAGGCAATAATATTATTATATTTCCTTGTTCATGATAATTGTTTGTTGTTCATGCTATAATTGTAATAATCAAAAACCATAATACATGTGTGAATACATAGACCGTAGTATGTCCCTAGTAAGCCTCTAGTTGACTAGCTCGTTGATCAATAGATGGTTGTGGGTTTCCTGACCATGGACATTGGATGTCATTGATAACGGGATCACATCTTTAGGAGAATGATGAGATGGACAAGACCCAATCCTAAGCATAGCACAAGATCATGTAGTTTGTTTGCTAAAAGCTTTTCTAATGTCTAGTATCATTTCCTTAAACCATGAGATTGTGCAACTCCCGGATACCGTAGGAATGCTTTGGGTGTACCAAACGTCACAATGTAACTGGGTGGTTATAAAGGTGCACTATAGGTATCTCCGAAAGTGTCTATTGGGTTGGCACGAATCAAGACTGGGATTTGTCACTCCGTATGACGGAGAGGTATCTCTAGGCCCACTCGGTAATGCATCATCATAATGAGATCAATGTGACTAAGGTGTAAGTGCATCTTGTGCCACCCCTAGTTGGTTTTGGAGCATTGACGACAAACTTGGTTGAGGGACTAATGTGTTTGTGTGAATTGTAGGATAACACAGGTAGTAGTCCCATATTGATTTGGTTTACCTACCAGGAGACGACCCCTAAAAATGTGTGAAGACACTGAAGACAATGGTGGTCTGTGAAGATATTCACATTGAAGACTATGACAGGAGAAGACATCGCATGAAGACTATGGAGTGCAAAGACATAGTTGTTTCGTAGTTTCTTTTCTTCTTTGTTGAGTCATAGGAATCACCGTACTGTTAAGTGGGGTCCAAGTGAATAAAGTCTGAGTGACTGATGTGATGCTCAACCAAATCCTATGTCTTCGAGCAAAGACAATGAGAGCAAATCTTATCCAGAGCTAGATGAGTCAGCTTTGCTTGTAGCCCAAGCTAAGCCGCCGCATGTGTTTGAAATCTGACCGTTGGACACGTGTCAGTTCCTTAGTGACCCAGGGTCATTTTGGACAAATCAGGTTGGGTTGCCTCCTGGCTATAAATACCCCACTCCCTACACCATAAATTGGTGGCTGCTCAGAGTTAGTGCACGACTTTTGTCGTTTGAGAGCAACCCACCTCCGAAGCCTTTGAGAGAGAAATCCTTGCGAGGACAAAGCCCAAAACACCCAGAGCCAAAGAGTGTTAGGCATCACTGAAGTCTTTCTGTCCGCGTGATCTGAAGACTTATTACACTTGAGGACTGTGAATCCTCCAGCCGGTTAGGCGTCACGTTCTGAGCATCCAAGAGTCATTGTGGATTGCAAGTGAACAAAGTCTGTGAAGGTTTGGAAGTCTCCCTTGAAGACATACCAGAGTGATTGGGCGAGGACTATGAAGGTAACATGCCCTAGAGGCAATAATAAAGTTATTGTTTATTTCCTTATTTCATGATAAATGTTTATTATTCATGCTAGAATTGTAATAGCCGGAAACATAGTACATGTGTGAATACATAGACAAAACATATTGTCCCTAGTATGCCTATGCTTGACTAGCTCGTTTATCAAAGATGGTTATGTTTCCTAACCATAGACATGTGTTGTCATTTGATGAACAGGATCGCATCATTAGGAGAATGATGTGATGGACAGGACCCATCCGTTAGCTTAGCATTATGATTGTTTCAGTTTCATTGCAACTGCTCTCTTCATGACTTATACATGTTCCTTAGACTATGAGATTATGCAACTCCCGAATAACGGAGGAACACTTTGTGTGCTACAAAATGTCACAATGTAAAAGGGTGATTATAAAGGTGCTCTACAGGTGTCTCCGAAGGTATTTGTTGGGTTGGCATAGATCAAGATTAGGATTTGTCACTCCGTGTTTCAGAGAGGTATCTCTGGGCCCTCTCGATAATACTCATCACTATAAGCCTTGCAAGCATTGTGACTAATGAGTTAGTTGCGGGATGAAGTATTATGGAACAAGTAAAGAGACTTGCTGGTAATGAGATTGAACAAGGTATGATGATACCGACGATCAAATCTCGGGCAAGTAACATACCGATGACAAAGGGAACAACGTATGTTGTTATGTGGTTTGACCGATAAAGATCTTTATAGAATATGTAGGAACCAATATGAGCATCCAGGTTCTGCTATTGGTTCTTGGCCAGAGATGTGTCTCAGTCATGTCTACATAGTTCTCAAACCCGTAGGGTCCGCACGCTTAACGTTCGATGACGATTTGTATTATGAGTTATATGATTTGATGAGTGAAGTTTGTTCGGAGTTCCAGATGAGACTACAGATGTGACGAGGAGTCTCGAAATGGTCGAGACATAAAGATTGATATATTGGAATGCTATATTCGGACATCGGAAAGGTTCCGAGTGATTCGGGTATTTTTCGTAGTACCAGAGAGTTACGAGAATTCGCCGGGGGAAGTAATGGGCCTTAATGGGCCATACGGGAAAGGAGAGAAGGGCCTCAAGGGGTGGCCGCACGCCCCCCATGGATAGTCCGAATTGGACTAGGGAGGAGGCGGCGCCCCCTCTCTTTCCTTCTCCCTCTCCTACTCCTTCCCTCTCTCCCCGCTTGGAAATGGAAGGGGACTCCAACTAGGATTGGGAATCCTAGTTGGACTCCCCCTATAGGCACGCCCCTCCTAGGCCGACCTCCTCCTCCTCCCTCCTTTATATACGTGGCCAGGGGACACCCCATAGACACACAAGTTGACAATTGTTTTAGCCGTGTGCGGTGCCCCCCACCACAGTTACACACCTCGGTCATATCGTCGTAGTGCTTAGGCGAAGCCCTGTGCCGATAGCTTCATCATCACCGTCACCACGCCGTCGTGCTGATGAAACTCTCCCTTGGCCTCAACTGGATCAAGAGTACGAGGGACGTCTCCGAGATGAACGTGTGCTGAACGCGGAGGTGCCGTACATTCGGTGCTTGGACCGGTTGGATCGCGAAGACGTTCGACTACATCAACCGCGTTAACTAAACGCTTCTGTTTTCGGTCTACAAGGGTACGTGGACACCCTCTCCCCTCTCGTTTCTATGCATCACATAGATAGATCTTGCGTGATCGTAGGAATTTTTTTAAATTACCGCGTTCCCCAATAGCCAGGTCGATGCCTAGATGTTATTTTGATTCGGCGGTATTGTTGGATGAAGCGGCTCAGACCGACATTACACGTATGCTTACGTGAGACTGGTTCTACTGACGTGCTTCACACATAGGTGGCTAGTGAGTGTCTGTTTCTCCAACTTTAGTTGAATCGAGTGTGGCTACGCCCGGTCCTTGGCAAAAAATCATTGTGGCTAGTGAGTGTCTGTTTCTCCAACTTTAGTTGAAGGTTAAAATAGCACACTTGGCGAAAAATCATTGTGGTTTTGACACGTAGGTAAGAACGTTCTTGCTAGAAGCCCTTAGCAGCCACGTAAAACTTTGCAGGGCTTGCTGTGATGTGATATGGTCAAGCATGATGTGATATAAATTGTTATATGAGATGATCATGTTTTGTAACAAAGTTATCGGCAACTGGGAGGAGCCATATGGTTGTCGCTTTATTGTATGCAATGCAATCACCATGTAATTGTTTTACTTTATCACTAAGCTATAGCAATAGTTGCAAAAGCAATAGTTGGCAAGACGACCATGTGATGACACGTTGATAAAGATCAAGATGATGGAGTTCACGGTGTCATGCCGGTGACGATGGAGATCATGACAATGCTTCAACGATGGAGATCATGAGCACAAGATGATGATGGCCATATCATGTCACATATTTTTTCATGTGATGTTTATCCTTTATGCATCTTATTTTGCTTAGAACGTCGGTAGAATTATAAGATGATCCCTTACTAAATTTCAAGGTACAAGTGTTCTCCCTGAGTACACACTGTTGCTATAGTTCATCGTGCCGAGACACCACGTGATGATCGGGTGTGATAAGCTCTACGTTCACATACAACAGGTGCAAGCCAGTTTTGCACACGCAGAATACTCGGGTTAAACTTGACGAGCCTAGCATATGCAGATATGGCCTCCGAACACTGAGACCGAAAGGTCGAGCGTGAACCATATAGTAGATATGATGAAGATAGTGTTGTTCACCATTGAAAACTACTCCATCTCACGTGATGATCGAACATGGTTTAGTTGATTTGGATCACATGATCACTTAGATGATTAGAGGGATGTCTATCTAAGTGGGAGTTCTTAAGTAATATGATTAATTGAACTTTAATTTATCATGAACTTAGTCATGATAGTATTTTGCAAATTATGCTATAGATCAATTGGTCGCATTGTAGCTTCCCTATGTTTTTATATGTTCCTAGAGAAAACTAAGTTGAAAGATTATAGTAGCAATGATGCGGACTGGGTCTGTAATCTGAGGTTTATCCTCATTGCTGCACAGAATAATTATGTCCTTGATGCACCGCTAGGTGACAGACCTATTGCAGGAGCAAATGCAAACGTTATGAATGTTTGGCTAGCTCAATATGATGACTACTTGATAGTTTAGTGCACCATGCTTTACGACTTAGAATGGGGACTTCAAAGACATTTTGAATGTCATGGACCATATGAGATGTTCCAGGAGTTGAAGTTAATATTTCAAGCAAATACCCGAGTTGAGAGATATGAAGTCTCCAACAAGTTCTATAGCTAAAAGATGGAGGAGAATAGCTCAAACAGTGAGCATGTGCTGAGATTGTCTGGGTACTACAATCGCTTGAATCAAGTGGGAGTTAATCTTCTAGATAAGATAGTGATTGACAGAGTTCTCTAGTCACCATCACCAAGTTACTGGAACTTCATGATGAACTATAGTATGCAAGGGATGATGAAAACGATTCCCGAGCTCTTCATGATGCTGAAATCGACGAACATAGAAATCAAGAAAAAGCATCAAGTATTGGTGATTAAACAAGACCACTAGTTTCAAGAAAAGGGCAAAAGGAAAGAAAGGGAACTTCAAGAAGAATGGCAAGCAAGTTGTCACTCCCGTGAAGAAGCCCAAAGCTGGACCTAAGCCTGAAACTGAGTGCTTCTACTGCAAAGGAAATAGTCACTGGAAGTGGAACTACCCAAAAAATTTGGTGGATAAGAAGGATGGCAAAGTGAACAAAGGTATATTTGATATACATGTTATTGATGTGTACCTTACTAGTGCTCGTAGTAACCCCTAGGTATTTGATACTTGTTCGGTTGCTAAGATTAGTAACTCAAAACAGGAGTTGCAGAATAAATAGAGACTAGTTGCACTACAAAAAAAAGTCACATCCGTGACATTTTGGGCCGAACGAATTTTTTTTTCTGTCATACTTATGATACTTCTATGATGATAGTTGTGACAAAACCCGGTATCATCATAGATGTGGTGGGCTCCTACTTCTAGGACAAAAAATCATGACAGAAAATGGGCTTTTCATCCTGGGCGGGCCGGAGACGCAGCTGCATGACATTCTTTGGGCCGTCGATGACGGAAAAAACCATGGTAGAAGCGAGGACGAGGAAAATTTCGGGAAGTTCCCGGTTATGGTGGGTGGTCGGGGGCCGAGAGATGCGCGTTTCTCTCGTACACGTACGCGCGTGTGTGCGAGGCGTTGGCTCTAACTAAACCCGAGCGAGGCGTTAGGCTCTAACTGAACTCAAACAGTATGTACGTACACGTTCGCGACCAGAATGACAATGCTACGTACGCTTCGACCAGGTAGGTCCCGACTGTCAGGCACTTCCTTGCGTGCGAAGATGTAGCTGGTGGGTCCCAGCAGTCAGGGGCGAATCATTTTTTTGTCCGGATGCACTTCCTTGCGTGCAAAGATGTAGCTAGTGGGTCCTAGCAATCAGGGGGGAAATGTTTTTTTCGCGAAATACGATGGCCCATCTAGTGGGTCCCTGCTGTCAGGTGGAGGAATCATTATTTTCCGCGTAATAAGGAGGCACTTCCTTGCTGCGGCATGGACCCAGCTGTCAGCCTCTCCACGTACAGTCCACGTCCGATGGAAGTCATTCCTTGACCATGTTGACCACGCCGCGCCAAGAGCACCAGGGCGGTGGACGACGGCGAGGCCTAGGAAGGGGACGACGTGGAGCCGGGGAAGACGCAGCAGTGGAAGCCCACGCGAAGATTTGTACAAGGGTTCACTGGTTCGGCTGCAGTGTGAGGCTGCCGTCGCCGCCGGGCCTGGCCATAGGTGGGAATAGTAGGGGGCGGTGAGGCCTCCGTGGCAGCTGATAACCCACAAGTGTAGGTGATCGCAACAACTTTCAAGGGTAAAGTATTCAACCCAAATTTATTGATTCAACACAAGGGGAGCCAAAGAATATTATTGAGTATTAGCAGTTGAGTTGTCAATTCAACCACACCTGGATAACTTAGTATCTGTAGCAAAGTATTTAGTAGCAAAGTAGTATGATAATAAAGGTGACAGTGGCAAAAGTAAAGATAATAGTTTTGTAGGAATTGTAACAGTAGCAACGGAAAAGTAAATAAGCAAAGCACAAGATGTGAAAAGCTCGTAGGCATTGGATCAGTGATGGATAATTATGTCGGATGCGATTCCTCATGTAATAGCTATAACATAGGTTGACACAGAACTAGCTCCAGTTCATCAATGTAATGTAGGCATGTATTCCATATATAGTCATACGTGCTTATGGAAAAGAACTTGCATGACATCTTTTGTCCTACCCTCCCGTGGCAGCGGGGTCCTAGCGGAAACTAAGGGATATTAAGGCCTCCTTTTAATAGAGAACCGGACCAAAGCATTAACACATAGTGAATACATGACCTCCTCAAACTATGGTCATCACAGAGAAGTATCCCGATTATTGTCATTTCGGGATTGTCGGATCATAACACATAATAGGTGACTATAGACTTGCAAGATAGGATCAAGAACACACATATATTCATGAAAACATAATAGGTTCAGATCTGAAATCATGGTACTCGGGCCCTAGTGACAAGCATTAAGAATAGCAAAGTCATAGCAACATCAATCTCAGAACCTAGTGGATACTAGGGATGAAACCCTAACAAAACTAACTTGATTACATGGTAAATCTCATCCAACCCATCACTGTCCAGCAAGCCTACGATGGAATTACTCACGCACGGTGGTGAGCATCATGAAATTGGTGATGGAGGAAGGTTGATGATGACGACGGCGATGAATCCCCCTCTCCGGAGCCCCGAACGGACTCCAGATCAGCCCTCCCAAGAGAGATTAGGGCTTGGCGGTGGCTTCGTATCGTAAAATGTGGTGAAACTTTCTCCCTGATTTTTTTCTCCGTGAAACGGAATATATGGAGTTGGAGTTGAGGTCGGTGGAGCCTCAGGGGGCCCACAAGATAGGGGGGCGCGCCCAGGGTGGGTGGGCATGCCCCCACCCTCGTGGACAGGGTGTGGGCCCCTTGGTCTGATTCTTTCGCCAGTATTTTTTATATTTTCCAAAACTTGCTTCCATGGATTTTCAGGTCATTCCGAGAACTTTTGTTTTCTACACATAAAACAACATCATGGCAGTTCTGCTGAAAACAGCGTCAGTCCGGGTTAGTTTCATTCAAACCATGCAAGTTAGAGTCCAAAACAAGGGCAAAAGTGTTTGGAAAAGTAGATACGTTGGAGACATATCAACTCCCCCATGCTTAAACCTTTGCTTGTCCTCAAGCAATTCAGTTGATAAACTGAAAATGATAAAGAAAAACTTTTACAAACTCTGTTTGCTCTTGTTGTTGTAAACATGCAAAACCAGCATTCAGGTTTCAACAAATATTATGAACTAAGCATGCGCAGAATAACACCTAGGTCTCACAATTACTCATATCAATGGCATAATCAGCTAGCTGGCCATAATAATAAAACTCGGATGGCAACACTTTCTCAAAACAATCATAACATGATATAACAAAATGGTATCTCGCTAGCCCTTTCTGAGACCGCAAAACATAAATGCAGAGCACCTTTAAATCTCAAGGACTGACTAAACATTGTAATTCATGGTAAAAGAGATCTAGTCAAGTCATACCTAATATAAACCAATAATAATGAATGCAAATAACAGTGTGCTCTCCAGCGGGTGCTTTTTAATAAGAAGGTGATGACTCAACATAAAAGTAAATAGATAGTCCCTTCGCAGAGGGAAGAAGGAATTTGTAGAGGTGCCAAAGCTCGATTTTAAAATAGAGATGAATAACATTTTAAGCGGCATACTTTCACTGTCAATGCAACAACTATGAGATGGCTGTATATTCCATACTACATGCAGTATAGGCAGTTCCCAAACAGAATGGTAAAAGTTTATACTCCCCCACCACCAACAAGCATCAATCCATGGCTTGCTCGAAACAACGAGTGCCTCCAACTAACAACAGCCCTGGGGGAGTTTTATTTAATTATATTGATTTGCTTTGATCTTTTTGGATCATGGGACTGGGCATCCCGGTTACCGGCCCTTTCTCGTGAATGAGGAGCAGAGTCCACTCTCTTGAGAATAACCCACCTTGCATGGAAGATATAGGCAGCCCTAGTTGAAACATGAGCTGCTCGAGCATAGAAAACAGAATTTCATTTGAAGGTTTGGAGTTTGGCACATACAATTTTACTTGGAACGGTAGGTAAATACCGCATATAGGAAGGTATGGTGGACTCATTGGAAAAACTTTGGGGTTTATGGAGTTTCGATGCACAAGCTGTATTCCCGCTTAGTACAGATGAAGGCTAGCAAAAGACTGGGAAGCGACTAACTGAGAGAGCGACAACAGTCATAAACATGCATTAAAATTAATTCACACCTAGTACAAGCATGAGTAGGATATAATCTACCATGAACATAAATATCATGAAGGCTATGTTGATTTGTTTCAACTACATGCGTGAACATGTGCCAAGTCGAGTCACTCAATTCATTCAAAGGAGGATACCATCCCATCATACCACATCATAATCATTTTAATAGCATGTTGGCACGCAAGGTAAACTATTATAACTCATAGCTAATCAAGCATGGCACAAGCAACTATAATCTCTAAATGTCATTGCAAATATGTTTACTTCATAATAAGCTGAATCAGGAATTATGAACTCATCATATTTACAAAAACAAGAGAGGTCGAGTTCATACCATCTTTTCTCATCTCAATAAGTCCATCATATATCATCATTATTGCCTTTCAGTTGCACGACCGAACGATGTGTATAATAATAATAATAGTGCACGTGCATTGGACTAAGCTGGAATCTGCAAGCATTCAACTCAAGAGAGAAGACAAGTAATATGGGCTCTAAGTTAAATAAACAATCATGCATATGAGAGCCACTAAACATTTTCAATATGGTCTTCTACTTTTGACCCCCCAAAGGAAAGAAAAGAAAATAAAACTATTTACACGGGAAAGCTCCCAACAAGTAAGAAGAAGAACGAGAAATCTTTTGGGGTTTTCATTTTAATTTCTACTACAAGCATGGAAATTAAACTAACTAATTTTTTTGTTTTTTCTTAAGGTTTATCAAACTCAAAAGAAGAAAGCGAGAAAAAGAAAATTAAACTAGCATGGATGATACAATGAAAGAGTATGAGCACCGACAGCTAGAATAGTGTGTGAACTTGAATGTAAAGTCGGTGAGAAATACGTACTCCCCCAAGCTTAGGCTTTTGGCCTAAGTTGGTCTAATGCCAAGGACCGCGGCTACTCTCCTCGGTGTACTAAGAGGTGTAATCAGGATACCACTGGCTGGCCATCTCCGGGTCCCACTGGTAAGATGATGCACGATAAGGGTCCAGTGCAGGTTCCGGCTCAGGCTCAGGTTCTGGAGTGGATGCTGGCCTCGATGAGCGTACACCGCTTCCAGCGTGACAAGAAAATTATCTGCAATCAAATCAAACAACAGAGGCGCAGGCAAAATAATAGTCTCATTGTGTTTCTTATTAAATCTCAGGTTATACAAGAGCATCTTATCTTTGTTATCAACAATGAACTCATGTGCTACCATGCTCTTGTAATCTAAAATGTAAGGAGGCAATTTTGTATCCTCTTTCTCATGGTGCCTAATAGGTATGTCAAAATGTCTAGCAAGACGTGCAACATAGATACCTCCAAAGATGGGGCCTTTTGTATGATTCAGGCTTAGCCGTTTAGCAATGACGACACTCATACTAAAACTATTATCTCCAAACAAGGCATGGTGAATAATAATAATATCAGGAACATTGAAGTTTCCACTATTTCCACGACCAATCAAGCATCTACTAGCAAATATGGCAAAGTAGCATAAAACAGGAAAGTGTATGCTAGAGATTCTCGCATCGTAACCCTTCTTTGGATCCCCTACAGTGATAATGTTAACAAAGCCATCCCATCTCTATGATGTGGTTCCTCTAATTTTCCCTCAAAGGGTATCCGACATACCGTGCAAAAATTACGTAAAGACATTTCCCTAAATTCATCATATAAATGAAATGATACTGAAGGCGGTGACTTCTTAGGATAATAATAAAAGTTTTGCATGAAAGTATTGGTGAGTAAGAGATACTGATTGATCCGGTCGTGGAGGAAATCGGTGAGGCCTGCATTCTCGATCGAAGAATAAAAATCTTCATAAATTCCAGCTTCTCTCAAGAAATCATCACAGGGCCATTCACACGGTCGCACTTCCGCTATGCGAGGAACATTATACTTGGCCTTTTCCTTCTCTTTGGCTTGTTTTTCCTGGGAACCTTGGCTAGAAGAGCCCCTCAAAAATCTCCTTAACATTTTCTGAAAATTTCTGAAATTTTAGTAACTTCAAAATAAAAGTGAATGAAACTAAACAAGATTGATAGCAACTACTCCTACAAGTGCCTAGAGCCTATATCATGCATTAGAATTACTTGGGACCTCATAAATTTAACATGCAAGCTCAAGAATATGGTCACCTATGTAGCAAAAATTTGCAATGAATAAAGCACTAGAACAAAAACTAATTGGACCAATGGAGGAGTCACATACCAAGAAACAATCTCCCGAAGCAGTTTCGTGAATGGAGCTTTGAGCAAGGAGATCGAAATCCGTAGCAAAATGAGCTAGAACTCGTGCTTGAGCTGGATGGGGATTTTTTTGGGAAGAAGATGGAGTGTGTGGGTGCTGGCATAAGTGGAGGGGGGCCACTAGGGGCCCACGAGATAGGGGGCGCGCCCAGGAGGTGTGGGCGCGCCCTCCACTCTCATGGCCTGGTGCTTTCCCTCCTGCAGTGATTTTAGTGCCTAAAATCCTCAAATATTCCATAAAAAATCATACTAAATATGCAGGGCATTTGGAGCACTTTTTATTTTCGGGATATTTTTTTATTGCATGGATAATTTAGAAAACAAACGGATAATACTATTTTTGCTTTATTTATTCTAAATAACAGAAAGTAAAAAGAGGGTACTGAAGGTTGTGCCTTCTAGTTTCATCCATCTCGTGATCATCAAAATGAATCCACTAACAAAGTTGATCAAGTCTTGTTAACAAACTCATTCTGAATAACACGGAACCGGAGAAATTTCGAATAACACTAGGTTACCTCAACGGGGATATGAACATCCCTAATAATAAGAATATCATATTTTTTCTTGACAGTAGGGAGAGGAAATTCAAAACCTCCAATAATGATAGTTGGGACCTTTCCAATAGAATTGATGCTATGAACTTGAGATTGTTTCCTCGAAAAGTGTACCGTATGCTCATTACCATTAACATGAAAAGTGGCATTGCCTTTGTTGCAATCAATAACAGCCCTTGCAGTATTCAAAAAGGTTCTACCAAGGATAATCGACATACTATCGTCCTCCGGAATATCAAGAATAACAAAGTCCGTTAAGATAGTGACGTTTGCAACCACAACAGACACATCCTCACAAATACCGACAGGTATAGCAGTTGATTTATCAGCCATTTGCAAAGATATTTTAGTAGGTGTCAACTTACTCAATTCAAGTCTACGATATAAAGAGAGAGGCATAACACTAACACCGGCTCCAAGATCACATAAAGCAGTTCTAACATAATTTCTTTTAATGGAGCATGGTATAGTTGGTACTCCCGGATCTCCAAGTTTCTTTGGTATTCCACCCTTAAAAGTGTAATTAGCAAGCATGGTGGAAATTTCAGCTTCCGGTATCTTTATTTTGTTTGTAATGATATCCTTCATATACTTAGCATAAGGATTTACTTTAAGCATATCAGTTAAGCGCATACGTAAGAAGATAGGTCTAATCATTTCAGCAAAGTGCTCAAAATCCTCATCGTCCTTTGTCTTGGATGGTTTAGGAGGAAAGGGCATGGGTTTCTGAACCCATGGTTCTCTTTCTCCACCATGCTTCCTAGCAACAAAATCTCTCTTATCATAACGTTGATTCTTTGATTGTGGGTTATCAAGATCAACAGCAGGTTCAATCTCTACTTCATTGTTTTTGCTAGGTTGAGCATCAACATGAAAATTATCATTAACATTATCACTAGGTTCATGTTTATCACGTGATTGTGTTTCAGCATCAGAAACAGAGATATCATTGGGATTCTCAGGTGTGTCTACAACAGGTTCACTAGAAGCATGCAAAGTCCTATCATTTTTCTTTTTCTTCTTTTTGAAGAACTAGGTGCCTCTAAATTATTTCTCTAAGAATCTTGCTCGATTCTCTTAGGGTGGCCTTCAGGATACAAAGGTTCCTGAGTCATTCTACCAGTTCTAGTAGCCACTCTAACAGCAAAGTCATCTTTATTATTTAATTCATCAAGCAAATCATTTTGAGCTTTAAGTACTTGCTCAGCTTGAGTAGCAACCATTGAATCATATTTGCTAATGAGTTTAAGTTCACCTTTAACTCTAGCCATATAATCACTCAAGCATCCTATCTCCAAAGCATTATTCTTTAATTCTCTAACAACATAAGCATTAAAACTTTCTTGTCTAGCCATAAAGTCATCAAATTCATCTAAGCATGGGCTATGAAATTTAGTAGAGGGAATTTCGACTTTATCATATCTATAGAGAGAATTTACCTTTACTACCTGTGTCGAGTTATCAAGACAATGTGGTTCTTCAATAGGCGGTATATTAAGACCATGTATTTCTTCAATAGGTGGTAAATTCTTGACATCTTCAGCTTTAATACTTTTTTCTTTCATTGATTTCTTTGCCTCTTGCATATCTTCAGGATTGAGATATAAAACACCTCTCTTCTTTGGAGTGGGTTTAGGAATAGGCTCAGGAGTTGGCTCAATTGGTTCAGGAATCGCCTCAGGAATTGGCTCAGGAAGAGTCCAATTATTTTCATTAGTCAACATATTATTCAATAGTAATTCAGCTTCGTCGATTGTTCTTTCCCTAAAAACACAACCAGCACAACTATCCAAGTAGTCCTTGGAAGCATCGGTTAGTCCATTATAAAAGATATCAAGTATTTCATTTTTCTTAAGAGGATGATTAGGCAAAGCATTAAGTAATCGGAGAAGCCTCCCCCAAGCTTGTGGGAGACTCTCTTCTTTGATTTGCACAAAACTATCCAAGGCAGCTTGTTTCTTATGAGCAGGGAAATATTTAGCACAGAAGTAATAAATCATATCCTGGGGACTACGCACACAACCAGGAGCAAGAGAATTAAACCAAGTCTTAGCATCACCCTTTAATGAGAACGGAAATATCTTAAGGATATAATAATAGCGAGACTTCTCATCATTAGTAAATAGGGTGGCTATATCATTTAACTTGAGATGTGCCACAACAGTTTCAGATTCAAGGCGATAAAAAGGATCAGATTCAACCAAAGTAATAATCTCAGGATCAACAGAGAATTCATAATCCTTATCAGTAACACAGATAGGTGAAGTAGCAAAAGCAGGGTCAGGTTTCATTCTAGCATTAAGAGAGTGCTGCTTCCATTTAGCTAATAACTTTTTAAGATCATACCTATCTTTACAAGCAAAGATAGCTCTAGCAGCTTCCTCTTCCATAACATAACCCTCAGGAACAACAGGTAGTTCATAATCAGGGGGAGAACTTTCATCATCACTATCATCTACAATAGCAGCTTCAATAATTTCATTCTCTCTAACCCTAGCAAGTTGTTCATCAAGAAATTCACCTAATGGCAAAGTAGTATCACGCATAGAAGTAGTTTCATCATAAGTATCATGTATAGCAGAAGTGGCATCATCAATAACATGCGACATATCAGAATTCATAGCAGTAGCAGGTTTAGGTGTCGCAAGCTTACTAATAACAGAAGGAGAATCTAGTGCAGAACTAGATGGCAGTTCCTTACCTCCCTTCGTAGTTGAGGGCAAAATCTTGGTTCTTTCGTCTTTCAAGTTCCCTCATAGTGATCAACAGATATAAATCCCAAGTGACTCAGAGAATAGAGCTATGCTCCCCGGCAACGGCGCCAGAAATTAGTCTTGATAACCCACAACTGTAGGGGATCACAACAGCTTTTGAGGGTAATGTATTCAACCCAAATTTATTGATTCGACACAAGGGGAGCCAAAGAATATTATTGAGTATTAGCAGTTGAGTTGTCAATTCAACCACACCTGGATAACTTAGTATCTGCAGCAAAGTATTTAGTAGCAACGTAGTATGATAATAAAGGTAACAGTGGCAAAAGTAAAGATAATAGTTTTGTAGGAATTGTAACAGTAGCAACGGAAAAGTAAATAAGCGAAGCACAAGATGTGAAAAGCTCGTAGGCATTGGATTAGTGATGGATAATTATGTCGGATGCGATTCCTCATGTAATAGCTATAACATAGGGTGACACAGAACTAGATCCAGTTCATCAATATAATGTAGGCATGTATTCCGTATATAGTCATACATGCTTATGGAAAAGAACTTGCATGACATCTTTTGTCCTACCCTCCCATGGCAGCGGGGTCCTAGCGGAAACTAAGGGATATTAAGGCCTCCTTTTAATAGAGAACTGGACCAAAGCATTAACACATAGTGAATACATGAACTCCTCAAACTACGGTGTCAGGACCCCGACTCAATGCCACATCGATCTAGCATGTAACACCTCATATCACTTTGCGGCCTCACGCACGGTATCCCCACGGGTGTCGCCTTACCTTTGCCCGGGACCGTTTGCGCCTTTTCGCACACGTATATGACAATGTCGCTAGCATCCATATTATAAGGAGCCAGGGCTGACATGGCTAGTCGTAAACCCAAAGTGGCACAACCTTACAGGGACATGCATCCATGACCCAGCATCGAACGCGTCGGTCATCAGCGCGTGAATCCAGGCTGTAGCACTGGGCTAGCAGGACTCCGGTGAACCGGGCTGTAGCGGGCTAACAGGACTCCGGTATTCATTGCGTGACATTTCCCCGAAGGGACAGACACAGGAACGAAGAAGGACACATGCCGGCCAGCCTAAGTGTTCTGGAGCAGTAGCGAGCTACCATGGCTCAGTGGAAGCACTAGGAGACATTTCCCGGTAAGAGAGGCTACTAAGGGTAAACAACTAGATAGTCAGATCCCACACATACCAAGCATTTCAATAACATACACACAATATGCTCGATATGTGCAAATACAACATGGCATCACAACATGACTCTATAGCTCAAGTATTCTATTCAATAGGCTCCGAGGAGCGAGATATTACAAACATGGGTCTCATGACCCAACATTCAGAGCATACAAGTCAAAGCACAAGCGGAAGCTTAACATGTCTGAGTACAGACATCTACAAAAGAAAAGGCTGAGAAGCCTGACTATCTACTAGATCCTGCAGAGAGCACAAGATCGTAGCTGAGGTAACAAGCTAAACGTCGAAGTCCACGCGGAACTACTAGTGAGACGGAAGTCTCTGCAAAACATAAAATAGGCAAACGTGAGTACAAATGTACCCAGCAAGACTTACATCAGAACTAACTACATATGCATCATTGTCAACAAAGGGGGTGGTGGAGTTTAACTGCAGCAAGCCAGCTTTGACTCGGTGGCTATCCTGAACTACGACTGCAAGTAACTCTTTTGAGGTGGTGCACACGAGTCCACATATTCACCATATCAATACACCACTATGGATCTGCTCCCGTCTCCCTACGAGAACGCCATCCGTAGCACTCACGCTTATCTTGCGCATTTTAGAGTATCCACTTTCACTTGTCTATGAACTGTACAGGCAACCCAGATGTCCTTTTCCGCGGACACGGCTATTCGAATAGATAATGTTAACCCTGCAGGGGTGTACTTCTTCACACACGCTCTCGCCACTTACCGCCATGTACACCTCGTGTATTCGGCAACCTTCAAGCGGAAGCCTGGCGAGGGAGTCGGCCACGACCTGACTAACCACACAAGTCTTCGTCCAGGTTTATTGCCTATTCGGGTTCCATCCGCAAGGAGATCCGGCCGGGGTGTCACTCACGACCCCAAACGATGTGAGCAGGGTTCCCAAGCCCACCATCCGGGTGCCACTTGGTACACCGTGCCACTGTGCCTAGTCTGTCCCAAGCCCACCTGTACCGGGTGCCACTTGGTAGACTACTAACACTACCTACAAACACTAGAAACTAGTTGCAACTCCTGGACAGAGATCGAGTTGATTAATAAGTCGAGAGAGCTTGGAGCGCCCGGAGCCCAATGTGTGGTAGTAACTATTCATGGATCACAAACACAGAACTCGGTTTTCTGAGGACGGCTGCAATGAGACAACCCACCATGTACTCCTACATGGCCTCTCACCGCTACCTTTACCAAATCGTGTTCATACACTTGGCTCACACATAGTAGGACATGTTCACACACCTCCAATTCATCCCCGATGAATCAGACCTGACACAACTCTAAGCATAGCAGGCATGACAAATAAGCATGAATGGGTAGGCACATCAGGGCTCAAACAACTCCTACTCATGCTGTGGGTTTCATCTATTTACTGTGGCAATGACAGGTCATGCAGAGGAAAGGGGTTCAGCTACCGCAGCAAGTAGCAGATGAATCGTTGTTGTCCTAATGCAGTAAAATAGAGCAGGAGCGAGAGAGTGGGATTGTATCAGAATGAACAAGGGGGTTTTGCTTGCCTGGCACTTCTGAAGATAGTATAGCTCTTCATCGGTGTCATCGAACTCATCGTCGGAACAACGTCTACTAAGGGGGGACAAACACTGGCAACAGAGAAAGAACACAATCAATGCAATGCAACAATATGATGCATGAGTGTGACATGGCAATATGCTGTGGTTTGAGCTAATGCAACTAGCAACCAGATTAATGAAGTTGATTTGAATCCAAGATTCAAATTCAAACTCCATATGTGGATATTAAAATGCCATTTATATGATTTGTGCTAAACAGCAGCTATAAGTTGTTCTAACATGCATGAAAATGGTACAGATGGATAGATTGGATTTTTCTGATCATTTTTCATATATAATTTATTTCATTTGGAGTTACAGTTGAATTTCTATGAATTTTTGAAGTTAGCATTATTTTCTGAAATTTCCTGAATAAGAATAAATCCAGAAAATAATTAACTGCGCCAGCACTACGTCACTATGAAGTCAGCAGGTCGACGAAGCCAGGTCCAGGTCAAACCTGACGTGTGGGGTCCACACGTCAGTGACTAACTAACTAATCTAAATTAATTAGTGTTAAACTACTACTAACTAAAAATGTCAGTGGGGTAATTAGACTTAATTAGAAACTAAACTAGGATTAGTTGGGGCCCTGGGCCCACTTGTCAGTGACCCTGGGGGGGGGTCAAACAAGGTCAACCCTGGGTCAGCGGGGTCAAACCCACCGGCGGCTTGACGCCGGCGAGGCCAGCCGCGGTGGCGAGCCTCGGGTTTGTGTCTCCGGCGACCAAACAGCCGGCGGAGGGCATCTACGTGATGCAGACGCATGTCCGCATCGGGTGGTGGTGGCAGTTGGGCTTGGGGTGGCCGGAGTTGTCGCCGGCGTCGACCTTGGCGGTTGCCGGAGCTCGGGTGAGCTCGGGGTCGATGCTACGGCGGTCGGGGAAGCTCGTATGGGGCACCTACGTGCTCTAAGCGGCGCGGTGAGCAAGATGGACGTGACGGTTGAGCCATTGCATGGCCGGAGTCACGCCGGCGGTGAGCACATGCAGCGGCGGGTGCGGTGAGCTTGGTGTGGTGCGTACGGTGCACGAGAGAGGGAACAAAGAGGGGACGGGCATCAGCTCACAGTGGTCTCGACGGGCGGGTCAGAGAGGTCGGGGAAGAGCTGGAGTAGTCACGGCGGCGAGGGGGATCTCCGGCGATGGCGGATCGGGATGGCTCGATGCAGCGTCTCCGGGGCGAGCGAGCGCTCGGGGCTCGGTCGAGGCAAAGCAGCGGACGACGGTGAAGCTTCTGGGCACGGAGAGGCGACGAGTGGACGGCCGTGGCTGCGGGCTTTACGATGGCGTGGGCACGGCTGCATCGGCCATGGCGTCCAGGGAGCGAGGGAGGGAGCAAGGGGGAAGAATGGGGTGTTGGAGGGGTTGGGGCGCTCCCGAGGAGTGGCTTCGAGGCGTCGCCGCGCTGTCCAAGTGAGGCAGGCGGCCAGGGAGCTGTGTGGCGAGCTCGGGCACGTCGCGGTGTCCCTCCTCTGCCTACTGGCAGAGGTGGGTGGTGACTGGCACGGGCCAGGTGGGCCGGCCCAGTGCAGGTAAGTGGCCACTGGCCTTTCTCTCTCTCTTGTAACTTTAATTGTTTTTCTAATTTTCTGTAACTGTGTGGCTTTATTAAAAATACTTAGGCATCTTTAAAAATCCTGAAAATAATCAGGAGCTCTGTCTAGATTATTTCCAACAGCCCACACTTATTTTCAGAATTATTCGGGCATTTAGAATATTTAATAGCATTTATACGCCCAAATGCAAATAGTAATGATTTAATCCAATGACCTTATGTGTCCCGGAAAAAGGTGAACCCATTTTGTCAGAGGTACTAACCCAAAACAAAAAGGGTAGACTTTTTAGAAGGGCATTTCAGGTTCATTGAAAATAATTTTAATAAACCGTAGTTGTTTCCAGGGGGGTGATGGGGGTTCTGTCATCCCCATTTCAAGTTTTCTGGAAAAGTAAACATGATGCAACACTCTAATGCAAGCACTAAGCATTATCAGAACTGGGGATGTGACATACGGTCATCACCGAGAAGTACCCCGATTATTGTCACTTCGGGGTTGTCGGATCATAACACATAATAGGTGACTATAGACTTGCAAGATAGGATCAAGAACACACATACATTCATGAAAACATAATAGGTTCAGATCTGAAATCATGGCACTCGGGCCCTAGTGACAAGCATTAAGCATAGCAAAGTCATAGCAACATCAATCTCAGAACATAGTGGATACTAGGGATCAAACCCTAACAGAACTAACTTGATTACATGGTAAATCTCACCCAACCAATCGCCGTCCAGCAAGCCTATGATGGAATTACTCATGTACGGTGGTGAGCATCATGAAATTGGTGATGGAGGATGGTTGATGATGACGGCGACGACGAATCCCCCTCTTTGGAGGCCCGAACGGACTCCAGATCAGCCCTCCCGAGAGTGATTAGGGCTTAGCGGAGGCTCCGTATCGTAAAATGCGATGAAACTTTCTCCCTGATTTTTTTCTTCCTGAAACAGAATATATGGAGTTCGAGTTGAGGTTGGTGGAGCCTCAGGGGGCCCACGAGATAGGGGGGCGTTCCTAGGGGGGTGGGCACGCCCCCACCTTTGTGGACAGGGTGTGGGCCCCCTGGTCTTGATTCTTTCGCCAGTATTTTTTATATTTTCCAAAACTTGCCTCCATGGATTTTCAGGTCATTCCAAGAACTTTTGTTTTCTACACATAAAACAACATCATGGTAGTTCTGCTAAAAACAGTGTCAGTCCGGGTTAGTTTCATTCAAATCATGAAAGTTAGAGTCCAAAACAAGGGAAAAAGTGTTTGGAAAAGTAGATATGTTGGAGACGTATCAGCAGCACAGCCAGGCACGGGAGGCAGGAGCATGCGGCACGACCGGCGTTGCTTTGGGCGGCTGGAGCAAGAAGACAAGAGGTTGAAGAAGCACTACAGCCGTTGGATGGACATCGTACGGTCACTGGAGCTAGAATCGTCCATATTGACTAAGTTGACAAAGCCCTCCGTCCCCGTCAACTTAGTAGGCCCACAAGTCAGCCTCCCACCAAGGTGGGTCCCAGCTAGTAGGGGGAGTATTCATTTTTTTTGTGCGTAATAAGGAGGCACTTCCGGTGGGTCCAAGCTGACAACGGGGGCAACATTTTTTTCACGAAATACGGTGCCCCATTCGGTGGTTCCCAGCAGTCAGGGGGAAACGTTTTTTTCACGAAATAAGGTGGCCCGTCCGGTGGGTCCCTGCTGTCAGGTGGATGAATAATTATTTTGCGCGTAATAAGGAGGCACTTCCTTGCGGCCGCCGTGGACCCAGCTGTCAGCCTCTCCACGTATAGTACTCTTCCAATGGAAGTCGGTCGTTGACCATGTTGACCACATCGCGGCGGGATCACCAGGGTGATGGATGATGGCGAGGCCTAGGAAGGGATGACACAGAGCAGGGGAAGAAGAAGCAGTGGAAACCCGCGCGGAGAGGAGTACGAGGGTTCACTGGTTTGGCTGCGGTGTGAGGCTGCCGTCGCCGCAGAATAACAGGGGGTGTGGGTGAGTAGAGGGATGGCCTGGCCAGCAGTGGGAGTAGTACGGGGCGGTGAGGCCTCCGCGGCATCACAACCGGCCACGGGAGGCAGGAGCACGCGGCACGACCGGCGCTGCTTTGGGCGGCTGGAGCAAGAAGACCAGAGGTTGAAGAAGCACTACGGCGGTTGGATGGACATCATACGGTCACTGCAGCTAGAATCATTTATATTGACTAAGTTGACAAAGTCCTTGGTATGCGTCAACTTTGTAGGCCCACAGTCAGCCTACGAAACGGTGCGCCCCAGATGTCAGGGGGAGGAATCATTTTTTGGGCTGCTGAAGCAAGAATATCCGAGATTGAAGAAGAAGCATGACATCCGTTGGATGGACATCCAATGGCCACAGCTGCTAGAACTGTGTGTTGTTGACAAAGCCTTGCATACGCGTCAACTTAGTTTTTTTAGGGGACGCGTCAACTTAGAATGCCCACAAGTGTGTGGCAGAGAACATATAGCCCATTTGCAATTTGTAAGAATGTACAACCCATTTTTTAATTCTAATGGAATTTACTACAGCCCATTTACAGTTTGTTAAAAGTACAACCCAACTTCTAGCTAGGACAACGATTAATAATTTCAAACAACCGCTCAAAACAGAATTCAAAAAATATTCCCACATTTTGATGGGATCCAAAATATTTTTATCCGAAATTTCTAGTCAGATTAAATATAATTTCAAAATAAATTTGTATTACGTTAAAATCCAACGAAATATTGCGCGCCCAACAAGTAATGAAATTAAAATCTTCAAATTCCAAAAATAATATATTTTTAAACTAATTACGCGTTTGGTGCATTTTTTATAGTTACTGCCTAGTTATTATAATTACATCCCATTTATTATTTCTTAAAGTCCATTTTCTTGTTAAGCCTAATGCATACCTCCTAGGAAAGTTTGCAGCCCAGCGGGGCGGAGAATAACAAGTTGACCCGGATATTATGTACAATTGTCGGCCCAGTTGCATTACTGATGTTGAAAAAAAGGCATGTGTAGTACATTACAACCTAACATGGCTACTCAGCCCACATTCAGCGACGCCGAAAAGGCCCAAACAAGGCTTCTCTACAACTTCTTGAAGTCACTGAGCTCAATTAATAACTTAAGAAAAAAAATAGATTACAGTGGAACCTAATTAAAAGATGTCATGAGCAAATAAATAATTCAATGGGTCCCACTTATGTGTGTGTGTGTGTGTGTGTGTGTGAGAGAGAGAGAGAGAGAGACCCATCGGTCGATGCTCGTAAATACATCTTTCTGCCATATGCATTGCTGATGCTGAGTAAAAACTTATAAAGTTGACACAATCATATAGAACATCATAGCACACTGAACTTGCATACAAAAATTTCACGCAGGCGGCACAATCAGGATGGAAGCAGTGGATCGCTACGTGTAGGGCTATGTTGAAACCAATGAAGTCGTACATAATGGTTCATTGTCTTTATCAATGACGGGGAAATATCTTGAATGCTGTGCAAAGAAAACAGACAGACAACACAATAAGTTCTGCTAGCACATTAAGTTGACGTACAACCCTTTCTAAAAAAGTTCAGGTACAAAATAAGAACATTTCACAATCAAATGTACTGGCATATCAGTGCTTCACACCCGTAGCTCGGATTTAACTAGTATCTGACAAGATTCAGTTGTTACCTCAAATTAGAGCACATACAGGTAGCCAGCCCTGCCTCTTCTCCCAAAGAAGGAGTGGCCTCTGCCGCGCGATGGAGTAGGCCCTGTGCCATCCATCATTCCGAGCAACACGGGGAAAGTCTGACGTTGACTCCTGTAATGGACGTCGTCGACGGACCCTGGAACCAGCGGCGGCGGCAGGACTTCGATTGATGGATTGACCACTTCTTCGACTTGCATGAACACTCGATACAGGTACATCCCTAACATGGTCCGCGGCGGCCTTGGTGGTGATGAATAGTACAACCCCAGTTCCTGCACCGGTATCTCAACACCAATCACCTTCGGTATGGTGGACGGCTTCTTCATCCATGCCATAACCGTCAGAGCCCAACTGTCTGGAGGAACAAACATACTTACGAGCTCACCTCCAAGGTCGTTGATAAGCTCATTCATGGACTCGCTATTCCAACCACGTCGAGGCATGCCGTGGAAGGTAAGCTTTGTTAAAAACTCAAGCTCAGAGGACACTGAGCCCCATCCTGGGTGCCACCGATCAAAGCTCACTAGCGCGCTATCGCAGAACAAACGCCGGGAAGATTTGAACACACAACTGCAGTCGAAAGTTGTCCAGAACCTGACAAAGAAATCAGCCGGTGGCGGACAGACTTCGACGAGCAAGTCACTTATTTGGATGCCATGCGCAATGCCAAGAGCTTTGATAAAGTCGTCCGGCGAGAAGGGAGGACGGTCGCCGTTGATGGTTACCATCAGCACTTTGCCGGCAAACTGGTCGTCAAGTGCCGCCATGCCACTGTTGAGCGACAACACGCAGCGACCGAAGGCAGGGCGGACCTTAGGATCTCCGGCTCAGAGATCCGCGTTGACCGGCGACATGATAGTGCGCTTGAGTACAGGGAGTACAGGAGGGGGATTGGGGGGAACTGGAGTAGGAATCAAGATTCCAGAGGTGGGGGAGGGGCAGGAGATTGGGGATGAAACGGAAGCATGAATTTCGAACACGCGCCAATATGCTCCCGGCGCGCAAGCACACGAAAACACCGGTGGCGCCCACATGTCGGCCTAAGAGTCCTTATTGTTTCTTTTTTGGAGAGCCCGGCCTTTTTTAGGATCTTTTGAGAGCCCGGCCTGAGAGTCATAATTGACCTGTTTGGCATTGCGTTACTACTCGGACCATATTCAACGACACCTCACTGGCCCAAACAAGTGTACATCATCAAAAAGACACTGAGCTCAAATTATATAACTTGAAAAAAGGAGATATACTCTGAACACTAGAGAATGGTGATGCCCTCATTTAGCCCACCAGTAGTTAGAGACAATAAACAGTTCGAAACAATGGTATATACAACATTCAAACACTGACTAGTGACTACTACTGACATAAACATCAAGACATGATAGTTCATAAGAAGTCTTGCTACACCACCACCCATCTACAGCGCTCAGACTCTCGTGATCCAGACGAGAATGACATTCTAAACAGAGGCAAGTATTACATAGTAAGACTGACATAGACGAGGATGACCAAATTACAAGGAATATGCATAACAAAAGAAAGAACTACCCATCCAGAACTAGCAGCAAAGACAACAAAGTCATTCGAAGAGATGATCCAACACCGTCATAATTTGCAGCCCTGCTTCAGCGACCAGTGATTCGGAGACACCAGTACTCCACCCTTTCGATGCAACAACCCAATTACCTATCAACCTGAAGGCTTGAACCACATCACTGCCTGTCGTTATTGAGACATCCAAGGATCAAAGTTAATCCGGATGCCTTTGTCATTCTCATCTTCTTTTGGCTACAGGCTGTATCGTTCACAATCAGGGGAGTTTGCTCCCGAACTCCTAGGGCTCACCATATAGACATAGTTTTCCATAGCAAATAGAGCCTCTCTGCCATCAAGGTCCTTGCCAACGGTGATCTCCTGGTTAATCGGATAACTGAGTCCGAGAAACAGAGAGTGTGAACCAAGGCTGTTTAGCCGCCTCTAACTAAAAAATCCTGAAGGCCCCAACAAGCTGATATCCTGCTCATAGACGTATCAGCCACTGTCCGGATACTCACGTATTTCACGGTGCTTATATACAGTGTTGTTTTTGCAATATAACTTTTCCGGCTCATGTGTCCGAATGATCATCAGTCTTTTGCCGTCGTCGATCGAGCGAGGAACCAGTTGTGCTTCCTTGTTTTTGGCAAAGGTGGTGTGATTACAAAAGGCAGTAACTGTAGGGACATTGCATCATATCAAAAAGGACATGCATTGTTAATGTAAGATCAACATTGTCCAGAGTATGAGTAGGATAATGCAAGAAACAACATTGATATGTCCCTGTTGGAACTGGGAGGAAAATACAGGGAAATGTATACTGGGTTCGAAAATATAGAAGTGCCATGCATGGTTATACTCATGTTATCTTGCAATCGATTCTTCATAGGAAACTACCATGTCATGCATGTTATGTAATCATGTTCTGTCCTCACAAACAAATTCTTCAAGGTAACTAACAGACCATGCATTGTTATATACTTGTGTTCTGTGGGAATTTTTTTTGTGAGGATATTATTCTAGCCATTGATTGTCCTCGTCAAAGGCTCGTTGAGCATAGTTGCCACCGTCACCGTCCACCCAAGGGTTGTTCGGCAGTGGATCAACAATGTATCCAACTCCCTCGAAAAGGTAGAAACGACGGTTATCGGTCTCGACGCAGAGTACACGGAGCGTGCCACTGGGAAGATCCAACGCGCCGCTGTCCTTCATCTGTGCCTCGAAGATGATGTTTTGGTGTACCACATCATACACGCGCCCTCCATACCAGGTGAGCTTCATGATTTCTTGTCTCGGGAGGACGTATACTTCTGTGGGGCAGCCATCGAAGGGGACAAACAGAAGCTGGAGCCGTACAACCTTGATTTGAAAAGCATCGCTGACCTACAAACAAGAATCAAAATTCCTGTAGCAGATTGTGATAAACAGACACCATCCCTATTCGACGTAGCAAATTTTGTGCTCGGTACAAATCTTTAGAAGGGTGACGCGACGGTGGCATTAAGGTCGTCTGGATGGGAGAATTATCCCTTGACGTACGAGCGGATAAAATATGCTGCCCTCGATGCCCGTGTGAGTTTCGAGATTGCTGCAAGGTCCAAAGAGCTTGTTGCGAAGCCGTCTCCCACAGAAAATGAGAACAAGAAGAAGAAGAAGAAGAAGAAGAAGAAGAAGAAGAAGAAGAAGAAAAAGAAGAAGAAGAAGAAGAAGAAGAAGAAGAAGAAGAAGAAGAAGAAGAATAAGAAGAAGAAGAAGAAGAAAATATATTTCCTCTCGGTGTATATTGATATAGATGGACTATTTCGATGGTGTGCATGTCTTTCGAACAAAGTAGTAGCATGGGTCCGCTTGACTATAAGGAACTATTTATCCGCATATATAGCTTTCTATACTACTCCTTCCAGCGATCGGTATGCAATGCATGTGTCCGTAGACATGACAGCTTGCCCATGGAAGTTCAACTACGGCGACCATCACATTTCATCCACTGCCACTCGCGATTCCCACGACACCACTCCAACCCACGGCACCCCGTCCCCCAACGTGCGCCTCACCCCTCTCGGCCGCACCGCCCCTCTGCCTTTGTGTGCATGACATGTGGGCCACCTGAAATGCGCCGAGCATCAAGTTTCTACCACAGCCACACGCGATTCCCATGACGCCGCTCGAACCCATGACACCACACGTCCCCCGACCTGCGGCTCACCCCTCTTGGCCCCAGTGCCCCTCTACCTTCGGGAGCATTATGAAGGAAATATGCCCTAGAGGCAATAATAAAGTTATTATTTATTTCCTTATTTCATGATAAATGTTTATTATTCATGCTAGAATTATATTAACCGGAAACATAATACATGTGTGAATACATAGACAAACATAGTGTCACTAGTACGCCTCTACTTGACTAGCTCGTTTATCAAAGATGGTTATGTTTCCTAGCCATGGACAAAGGAGTTATCATTTAATTAATGGGATCACATCATTAGGAGAATGATGTGATTGACATGACCCATTCCGTTAGCCTAGCACTTGATCGTTTAGTATGTTGCTATTGCTTTCTTCATGACTTATACATGTTCCTGTAACTATGAGAATTATGCAACTCCCGTTTACCGGAGGAACACTTTGGGTACTACAAAACGTCACAACGTAACTAGGTGATTATAAAGGAGTACTACAGGTGTCTCCGAAGGTACATGTTGAGTTGGTGTATTTCGGTATTAGGTTTTGTCACTCTGATTGTCGGAGAGGTTTCTCTGGGCCCTCTCGGTAATGCACATCTTTATAAGCCTTGCAAGCAATGTGACCAAATGAGTTGGTTACGGAATGATGCATTACGGAACGAGTAAAGAGACTTGCCGGTAACGAGATTGAACTAGGTATTGGATACCGACGATCAAATCTCGGGCAAGTAACATACCGATGACAAAGGGAACAACGTATGTTGTTATGCGGTTTGACCGATAAAGATCTTCGTAGAATATGTAGGAACCAATATGTGCATCCAGGTTCCGCTATTGGTTATTGACCGAGAATAGTTCTAGGTCATGTCTACATAGTTCTCGAACCCGTAGGGTCCGCACGCTTAACGTTACGATGACAGTTATATTATGAGTTTATGAGTTTTGATGTACCGAAGGAGTTCGGAGTCCCAGATGAGATCGGGGACATGACGAGGAGTCTCGAAATGGTCGAGACGTAAAGATCGATATATTGGACGACTATATTCGGAGTTCGGAAAGGTTCCGAGTGATTCGGGTATTTTTCGGAGTACCGGAGAGTTACGGGAATTCGTCGGGGAGTATATGGGCCTTATTGGGCCATACGGGAATAGAGGAGAGAGGCCGAAAGGAAGGAGACGCGCAGCCCCCCTCTGGTCCGAATTGGACAAGGGGTGCGGCCCCCTTTCCTTCCTCCTCTCCCCCTCTTTCCCCCTCTCCTACTCCAACAAGGGAGGTGGAATCCTTCTAGGACTAGGGAGTCCTAGTAGGACTCCACACTTGGCGCGCCCCCTCCTAGGCCGGCCGCACCTCCCCCTCCCTCCTTTATATACGGGGGCAGGGGGCACCCCAGGACACACAAGTTGATCTACGGATCGTTCCTTAGCCGTGTGCGGTGCCCCCCTCCACCATATTCCACCTCGGTCATATCGTCGCGGAGTTTAGGCGAAGCCCTGCGCCGGTAGAACATCAACATCGTCACCACGCCGTCATGCTGACGGAACTCATCTCCGGAGCTCGGCTGGATCGGAGGCCGGAGATCGTCATCGAGCTAAACGTGTGCTGAACTCGGAGGTGCCGTACGTTCGGTGCTTGGATCGATCGGATCGTGAAGACGTACGACTACATCAACCGCGTTGTCATAATGCTTCTGCTTACGGTCTACGAGGGTACGTGGACGAACACTCTCCCCTCTCGTTGCTATGCCATCACCATGATCTTGCGTGTGCGTAGGAAAATTTCGAAATTACTACGTTTACCAACAGTGGCATCCGAGCCTAGGTTTTATGCATTGATGTTATATGCACGAGTAGAACACAAGTGAGTTGTGGGCGATACAAGTCATAATGCTTACCAGCATGTCATACTTTGGTTCGGCGGTATTGTGAGATGAAGCGGCCCGGACCGACATTACGCGTACGCTTACGCGAGACTGGTTTCACCGCTACGAGCACTCGTTGCTTAAAGGTGACCGGCGGGTGTCTGTCTCTCTCACTTTAGTTGAACCGAGTGTGGCTACGCCCGGTCCTTGCGAAGGTTAAAACAGCACCAACTTGACAAACTATCGTTGTGGTTTTTATGCGTAGGTAAGAACGGTTCTTGCTAAGCCCATAGCAGCCACGTAAAATTTTGCAACTACAAAGTAGAGGACGTCTAACTTGTTTTTGCAGGGCATGTTGTGATGTGATATGGTCAAGACGTGATGCTATATTTTATTGTATGAGATGATCATGTTTTGTAACCGAAGTTATCGGCAACTGGCAGGAGCCATATGGTTGTCGCTTTATTGTATGAAATGCAAACGCCCTATAATTGCTTTACTTTATCACTAAGCGGTAGTGATAGTCGTAGAAGCAATAGATGGCGTAACGACAACGATGCTACGATGGAGATCAATGTGTCGCGCCGGTGACGATGGTGATCACGACGGTGCTTCGGAGATGGAGATCACAAGCACAAGATGATGATGGCCATATCATATCACTTATATTGATTGCATGTGATGTTTATCCTTTATGCATCTTATCTTGCTTTGATTGACGGTGGCATTTTAAGATGATCTCTCACTAAAATTATCAAGAAGTGTTCTCCCTGAGTATGTACCGTTGCCAAAGTTCGTCGTGCCCAGACACCACGTGATGATCGGGTGTGATAAGCTCTACGTCCATCTACAACGGGTGCAAGACAGTTTTGCACACGCGGAATACTCAAGTTAAACTTGTCGAGCCTAGCATATGCAGATATGGCCTCGGAACACGGAGACTGAAAGGTCGAGCGTGAATCATATAGTATATATGATCAACATAGTGATGTTCACCATTGAAAACTACTCCATGTCACGTGATGATCGGTTATGGTTTAGTTGATTTGGATCACGTGATCACTTAGATGACTAGAGAGATGTCTGTCTAAGTGGGAGTTCTTAAGTAATATGATTAATTGAACTTAAATTTATCATGAACTTAGTCCTGGTAGTATTTTGCAAATTATGTTGTAGATCAATAGCTTGCGTTGTTGCTTTCATATGTTTATTTTGATATGTTCCTAGAGAAAATTGTGTTGAAAGACGTTAGTAGCAATGATGCGGATTGGATCCGTGATCTGAGGTTTATCCTCATTGATGCACAGAAGAATTATGTCCTTAATGCACCGCTAGGTGACAGACCTATTGCAGGAGCAGACGCAGACGTTATGAACGTTTGGCTAGCTCAATATGATGACTACTTGATAGTTTAGTGCACCATGCTTAACGGCTTAGAATCGGGACTTCAAAGATGTTTTGAACGTCATGGACCATATGAGATGTTCCAGGAATTGAAGTTAATATTTCAAGCAAATACCCGAGTTGAGAGATATGAAGTCTCCAACAAGTTCTATAGCTAAAAGATGGAGGAGAATCGCTCAACTAGTAAGCATGTACTCAGATTGTCTGGGTACTTCAATCACTTGAATCAAGTGGGAGTTAATCTTCCAGATAAGATAGTGATTGACAGAATTCTCTAGTCACCATCACTAAGTTACTAGAACTTCGTGATGAACTATAGTATGCAAGGGATGACGAAAACAATTCCCGAGCTCTTCGTGATGTTGAAATCGACGAAGGTAGAAATCAAGAAAGAGCATCAAGTGTTGATGATTGACAAGACCACTAGTTTCAAGAAAAGGGCAAAGGGAAAGAAAGGGAAACTTCAAGTAGAATGGCAAACAAGTTATCACTCCCGTGAAGAAGCCCAAAGCTGAACCTAAGCCTGAAACTGTGTGCTTCTACTGCAAAGGAAATGGTCACTGGAAGTGGAACTACTCCAAATATTTGGTGGATAAGAAGGATGGCAAAGTGAACAAGGGTATATTTGATATACAGGTTATTGATGTGTGCCTTACTAGTGTTTATAGTAGCCCCTGAGTATTTGATACTTGTTCGGTTACTAAGATTAGTAACTCGAAATAGGAGTTACAGAATAAACAAAGACTAGTTGAAGGGGAAGTGACGATGAGTGTTCGAAGTAGTTCCAAGATTGATATGATCATCATCGCACACTCCCTATACTTTCGGGATTAGTGTTAAAACCTAAATAAATGTTATTTGGCATTTGCGTTGAGCATGAACATGATTTTATCGTGTTTATTGCGATACGGTTATTCATTTAAAGTCAAAGAATAATTGTTGTTCTGTTTACATGAATAAAACCTTCAATGGTCATACACCCAATGAAAATAGTTTGTTGAATCTCGATCATAATGATACACATATTCATAATATTGATGCCAAAAGATGCAAAGTTAATAATGATAGTGCAACTTGTTTGTGGCACTGCCGTTTGGGTCATATCGGTGTAAAGCGCATGAAGAAACTCCGTAAAGATGGATTTTCGGAATCACTTGGTTATGAATCATTTGATGCTTGCGAACCGTGCCTTTTGGGCAAGATGACTAAAACTCCGTTCTTCGGAACAATGGAACAAGCTACTTACTTATTGGAAATAATACATACCGATGTATGCGATCCAATGAGTGTTGATGCTCGTGGCAAGTATCGTGATTTTCTGACCTTCACAAGATGATTTGAGCAGATATGGGTATATCTACTTGATGAAACATAAGTCTGAAATAGTTGAAAGGTTCAAAGAATTTTAGAGTGAAGTGGAAAAATCATCATAACAAGAAAATAAAGTTTCTGCGATCTGATCGCGGAGACAAATATTTGAGTTATGAGTTTGGTCTTCAATTAAAACAATGTGGAATAGTTTCACAGCTCACGCCACCTGGAACACCACAACGTTATGGTGTGTTCGAACGTCGTAATCGTACTTTACTAGATATGGTGCGATCTATGATGTCTCTTATCAGTTTACCACTATCGTTTTGGGGTTGTGCATTAGAGACAGTTGCATTCACGTTTAAAAGGGCACCATCTAAATCCGTTGAGACGGCACCGTATGAACTATGGTTTAGCAGTAAACCTAAGCTGTCATTTCTTAAATTTTGGAGTTGCGATGCTTATATGAAAAAGTTTCAACCTGATGAGCTCGAACCCAAATCGGAGAAGTGTGTCTTCATAGAATACCCAAAGGAAACTGTTGGGTACTCCTTCTATCACAAATCCAAAGGCAAAACATTCGTTGCTAAGAATGGACCCTTTCTAGAGAAGGAGTTTCTCTCGAAAGAAGTGAGTGGGAGGAAAGTAGAACTTGATGAGGTAACTGTACCTGCTCCCTTATTGGAAAGTAGTTCATCACAGAAATCTGTTCCTGTGACTACTACACCAATTAGTGAGGAAGTTAATGATGATGATCATGAAACTTCAGATTAAGTTACTACAGAACCTCGTAGGTCTTCCAGAGTAAGATCCGCACCAGAGTGGTATGGTAATCCTGTCCTGGAAGTCATGTTACTAGACCATGATGAACCTACGAACTATGAGGAAGCGATGATGAGCCCAGATTCCACGAAATGGCTTGAGGCCATAAAATCTGAGATATGATCCATGTATGAGAACAAAGTATGGACTTTGATTGACTTGCTCGATGATCAGCAAGCCATGTTAAATAAATGGATCTTCAAGAGGAAGACGGACATTGATAGTAGTGTTACTATCTACTAAGCTCGACTTGTTGCGAAATGTTTTCAACAAGTTCAAGGTGTTGAATACGATGAGATTTTCTCACTCGTATCGAAGCTTAAGTCTGTCTGAATCATGTAAGCAATTGCCACATTTTATGAAATCTGGCAAATGGATGTCAAAACTGCATTCCTTAATGGATTTATTAAAGAAGAGTTGCATATGATGCAACCAGAAAGTTTTTGTCAATCCTAAAGATGCTAACAAAGTGTGCAAGCTCCAGCAATCCATCAATGGACTGGTGAAAGCATCTCGGAGTTGGAATATACGCTTTGATGAGTTGATCAAAGCATATGGTTTTATACAGACTTTTGAAGAAGCCTGTATTTACAAGAAAGTGAGTGGGAGCTCTGTAGCATTTCTAATATTATATGTGGATGACATATTGTTAATTGGAAATGATATGGAAATTCTGGATAGCATGAAAGGATACTTGAATAAGAGTTTTTCAAAGCAAGACCTCGGTGAAGCTGCTTACACATTGAGCAAGACGCTTGAAGATTTTTCAATGAGTACATACCTTGATAAATTTTTGAAATAGTTCAAAATGGAACAGTCAAGGAAGGAGTTCTTGCCTGTGTTACAAGGTGTGAAGTTGAGTAAGACTCAAGACCCGACCATTGCAGAAAATAGAAAGAGAATGAAAAGTCATTCCCTATGCCTCAGTCATAGGTTCTATAAAGTATGCTATGCTGTGAACCAGACCTATTGTATACCTTGCTCTGTGTTTGGCAAAGGAATACAATTTTGATCTAATAAGTAGATCACTGGACATGGGTCAAGAATATCCTTAGTGAGGACTAAGGAGACGTTTCTCGATTATGGAGGTGATAAAAGAGCCCGTCGTAAAAGTTACAACGATGCAAGCTTTTACACCAATCCAGATGACTCTAAGTCTCAATCTAGATACATATTGAAAGTGGGAGCAATTAGCTAGAGTAGCTCTGTGCAGAGTTGTGGACATAGAATATTTGCGAAATACATACGGCTCTGAATATGATAGACCCGTTGACTAAGCTTCTCTCACGAGCAAAACATGATCATACCTTAGTACTCTTTTGGGTGTTAATCACATAGCGATGTGAACTAGATTATTGACTCTAGTAAACCCTTTGGGTGTTGATCACATGATGATGTGAACTATGGGTATTAATCACATACAGATGTGAATATTGGTGTTAAATCACATAGCGATGTGAACTAGATTATTGACTCTAGTGCAAGTGGGAGACTGAAGGAAATATGCCCTAGAGGCAATAATAAAGTTATTATTTATTTCCTTATTTCATGATAAATGTTTATTATTCATGCTAGAATTGTATTAACCGGAAACATAATACATGTGTGAATACATAGACAAACATAGTGTCACTAGTATGACTCTACTTGACTAGCTCGTTTATCAAAGATGGTTATGTTTCCTAGCCATGGACAAAAGAGTTGTCATTTGATTAATGGGATCACATCATTAGGAGAATGATGTGATTGACATGACCCATTCCGTTAGCCTAGCACTTGATCGTTTAGTATATTGCTATTGCTTTCTTCATGACTTATACATGTTCCTGTAACTATGAGAATTATGCAACTCCCGTTTACCGGAGGAACACTTTGGGTACTACCAAACGTCACAACGTAACTGGGTGATTATAAAGGAGTACTACAAGTGTCTCCGAAGGTACATGTTGAGTTGGCGTATTTCGAGATTAGGTTTTGTCACTCCGATTGTCGGAGAGGTATCTCTGGGCCTTCTCGGTAATGCACATATTTATAAGCCTTGCAAGCAATGTGACCAAATGAGTTGGTTACGGAATGATGCATTACGGAACGAGTAAAGAGACTTTCCGGTAATGAGATTGAACTAGGTATTGGATACCGACGATCAAATCTCGGGCAAGTAACATACCAATGACAAAGGGAACAACGTATGTTGTTATGCGGTTTGACCGATAAAGATCTTCGTAGAATATGTAGGAACCAATATGGGCATCCAGGTTCCGCTATTGGTTATTGACCGAGAATAGTTCTAGGTCATGTCTACATAGTTCTCGAACCCGTAGGGTCCGCACGCTTAACGTTACGATGACAGTTATATTATGAGTTTATGAGTTTTGATGTACCAAAGGAGTTCGGAGTCCCAGATGAGATCGGGGACATGATGAGGAGTCTCGAAATGGTCGAGACGTAAAGATCGATATATTGGACGACTATATTCGGAGTTCGGAAAGGTTCCGAGTGATTCGGGTATTTTTCGGAGTACCGGAGAGCTACGGGAATTCGCCGGGGAGTATATGGGCCTTATTGGGCCATACGGGAATAGAGGAGAGAGGCCGAAAGGAAGGAGGCGGGCAGCCCCCCTGTGGTCCGAATTGGACAAGGGGTGCGGCCCCCCTTTCCTTCCTCCTCTCCCCCTCTTTCCCCCTCTCCTACTCCAACAAGGGAGGTGGAATCCTACTAGGACTAGGGAGTCCTAGTAGGACTCCACACTTGGGGCGCCCCCTCCTAGGTCGGCCGCACCTCCCCCTCCCTCCTTTATATACGGGGGCAGGGGGGCATCCCAGGACACACAAGTTGATCTACGGATCGTTCCTTAGCCGTGTGCGGTGCCCCCCTCCACCATATTCCACCTCGGTCATATCGTCGTGGAGTTTAGGCGAAGCCCTGCGCCGGTAGAGCATCAACATCGTCACCACGCCGTCGTGCTGACGGAACTCATCTCCGGAGCTCAGCTGGATCGGAGGCCGGAGATCGTCATCGAGCTGAACGTGTGCTGAACTCGGAGGTGCCGTACGTTCGGTGCTGGGATCGGTCGGATCGTGAAGACGTACGACTACATCAACCGGGTTGTCATAACTCTTCCACTTACGGTCTACGAGGGTACGTGGACGAACACTCTCCCCTCTCGTTGCTATGCCATCACCATGATCTTGCGTGTGCGTAGGAAAATTTTGAAATTACTACGTTCACCAACACATTACATGTGGACCAGTCACCTATCGGGTCCACATGTTATTGACTCAAAGGCAGGTGTAGTAAGGCGCTGAAGAGGGAAATGTAACTCCTGCACCAGGCCTTGTGGTGCTACCGCTGCATGAACTCGTGCCAAACTCGAGATTTGTTTCTTTACTATACATGCACGCAACGATTTAATGGACATTGTAATCTCAACATGTGATGGGGAGCTCTAAATTTGGATTTGAAACTTATAAAACAAAAAGATTCAAAACAAATAAACTGGGAGAGAGGGAGTATATCGTAGGATGTGTCCCATACAAATTAAGTCCCCTGGTTTGTCACCGCGAAGATGCGGTTAGAAAGGAGCACAGCGCCTTCGTACTCGTATGGCAACAAATCGGCCGGAGACAACATGGTCCGCCTTTAACCGCCATGTGCAAGGTTCGTGCTATCTTATTCAATCTCACCGTGGTTCCATCGTACCAATTCATGCGGTGGCCCATTGCATGGCTGATCCCAATGTTGGACAGAGGTTCTACGGGAACGGTGTCACCATTGTAAATGTTGTGCAAATTGATGTTGGTACCCTCCCGTACATATGCAAGCCAATCTCCACTCGCACCGAGCCTAACCTGCGAAACAGTGGGCAGGGGGAGAATTAGGAAATGGAAGCGGAAGTAGTCTTTAGAATGCATTTACTACATGATCAAACTCATCTTACCTGCTCATAGGAAATTCGAGTGCCCCTCAACGTCGGCATCTCAAGGGGCGTCAACTTGCAACTACAGCCACGCCGCGCTGGAGAGACCCCCAAGGAAACATCCTCGTGCGTTCCACGGAACATCAAGATGCATTTGTATGAGTAGTTTATCTTGTGAGAGAAAAGGATGAACGAGGGAAGGCCTCTAGAGATAGAGATAGACACTATACTACCAATGTGTTGGCCCGTGCGTTGCAATGGATCCAAAGTAGTAGAACAATACTTGTTCACGTGCTTGAAATATAAACACTCTAGTTTTTATATACATGTGTCAGCAGACATGACAGCTTGTCCATGGAAGTTGAACCACGGCGACCATCACGTTTCTTGTTTCTACCACTGCCACACCCGCACGCGATTCCCACGACGCCGCTCCAACTCACGGCACGACATCCCCCAACGTGCGCCTCATCCCTCTCGGCCCCACCGCTCCTCTGCCTTGGTGTGCATGACATGCGGGCCAGCTGAACTGCGGCGACCATCAACTTTCTACCACAGACACACCCGATTGGATGCGGTTTGCCTGCTCCGCTGCTGTGCTTCGATCTGTACTCCCGCACCATCGATTTTTCATCTAGCGGCTGTGACACATTTCATCCCGGGCATCAATCCTCAGCTGGAGTACTTCTGTACTACATGTAGTACCCGCCGGTGTGGCCATCTATGCCTCGTAACACCCCGACGCCCAGCTGTGGCACCCTCACCACGGCCAGGCCACCACCGGCCGGTTCATCTTGAATGAGTGAGTCGTGAACCACGCCACCACCATGAGAATGACATGTGGGCTAGCCGCATTTAAGGTCCGCATGTCATTGACTCATAGGCCGGGCACTAAGCCACTGAAGTTTGGTCCCATGGGCCCCGAGAGGGAAATGTAACTCCTGCGGTAGGCCTTGTGGTGCTCCCGCAGTTTGAGCTCGTGCCAAAACCGGAATTTGTTTCTTACTACTACCAACTAGTACTAGTAAGGTACACGTGCATTGCACGCATGAGATTCTGGTGGTTTGTGCATTATGCTTCTACATGTGGAGTTTTCTAGATTCTACATGTGGCAAAATCTGGTGGAATGTAGATCATATCCAACGGCAAGTAGTGCTCGGATTTGCCATCTTTGTACTGTTGGATTGGCTTCATCCAACGACCAACTTTCAAAGTTATTCACACACTATATAGGGGTATAGATATAGATATAGGTGTTTGGTTTGCAGCCTAAGGTTTCCACGCCTAAGCTTAGGCGTGCCACAATATCTTAGGCATGTGTTTGGTTCATTGCTACACTTGTGGCTTGCCACACTTTTCTAGCTACTTGGTTCACATGTCATAGACACAACTTCTTGCCAAATCTTGCCACACTTGTGGTGCCCATTTTGTTAGCCACTTTTTTATGGCAGACACAGGGGTTGTTTGGTTTTAGGCCTAGCAATGCCACACTTTATCATAAAATGTTGCCAAACTTGCCTAAGGTTAGGGGCTATTTGGTTAGTAGGGTTGTTTGAATTGTGACTATCTTTGCCATATATTGCCACATGATTTTTGCCACACTTGCCACACTTGCCTTAGTTGAGCTGCTTTGTTAGCCACACTTTGGCTTGCCTAAGGGAATCTTGCCACACTTTAAGATTGCCACACGTAAGGTTAGGCAAGTTTGACTAACTTAGGTGAGTGTTTGGTTCAAGCCACACCTTAGGCAAGCCACACTAAGGCCCCACATGACATACACACAAAAATGTGGCAAGATTCCCTTAGGCTTGCCAAGTTGTGGCTCTCATTTTGGAGAACTAATAACTTTGTATAAGCTTAGTTGTGGCAAAGTTAGTCATGAATTAAGTTCAACCATGGAGTCTTCTAGATTATACATGTGGCAGAATCTGGTGGATGATATCCAACGGCCAGTAGTGCTCGGATTTGCCATCTTTGTACCGTCGGATTGGCTTCATCCAACGACCAACTTTCAAAGCTTTTCACACACTATATAGGGGGTATAGATATAGATGTGCCGGTCCGTTGCAGTGGATCCAAAGTATATATATTTAGTGGAGTGCACTCTAAACACATTATCTATTTATTTTTCTCTAATCTTTCGTAGCCATGCAACCAAGACACATAAGCTTCATGGGTGCCCCCCACATCATATTATTCATACTACGTTGACTGGAAAAAAAGTTAAATCACCCAAAACAAGATCTTCCCGTTTTTTGTTCCTACGATGTTGTGCCGTGCACGTACCTACTAGTTGTATAGTGGTAGTACTAGTAATATATTAGGAGTACAAACTTGGTACTAGTAGGAGTAGTACTAGTACAAAATGCATCTACTCTATCAACTGGCCCCATTTGACACCAAATTTCTTGGCTTCCGTGCTACATCTAGATCTTCCCCTCGTTTCTGTTTTCCAACCTGGCGGCGGGCGGGGTGCGGTTTGCCAATAGTCGGTTTGCTCAACGGCGGTCCCACATGAAAGTGAAAATGTTGGGCAACACGCCTTCCCTAAGCTATGTGTCGTGCCGGACAGGCCATGGAGTACTCCTGATTCCCGGGCGTGTGAGGGTGCGACCCGAACGTGGCAGGCCTTTTCCTTTTACTAGCAATGTGCCAGTGCGTTGCGACGGATCCAAAGTAGTAAATAGTAGTACTTGTTAACAAACTTGAAAGAAATCACTCTTGTTTTGATATACTCCTAATATATTACTCCCTCCGTTCCTAGATATTTGTCTTTTTAGAGATTTCAAATGGACTATCACATATGGATTATATAGACATATTTTGAAGTGTAGATTCACTCATTTTGCTCCGTTTGTAGTCACTTATTGAAATCTATAGAAAGACAAATATTTAGGAACGGAGGGAGTACTTTTCACTCAAAATATATTTCTCAGGCTGTTTTGATGAGGTGTGGGAGAGATGCGGTTGCTTTCAAGATAATAAGGGGTTTTCTGCAATTGGAGCAGAAGTGGGCTATTGTTGCAAAAATGCCACAACTTACCTCACAGCCGTTAGATGCAGATCTAATGGTCAGAAACGACGGATGACAGACACACCACCATCACCAACTGAGTCTTTTATAGGAGTAGGAGTAGAGAAACATGGATAAATTGTAGGTTCCGCTCCTTGGCACGATCGATAGATAGAAATAACAATTGGAAATGCTAGGGAGGGGCTATTTCCGTCAGATAAGCATGGTACGTCGTACTAGGTTGGCGCATCGTCGGTTTGGTCACACGCGGTCCGACATGATCTAGTGTTTCTAGCAAGATGCCCGCGCATTGCATGAAGTTGATGGAAAAGGTAAGCACAACTTATAAATTGAGGGATGGAGTACTAGTTAAAGTGATGCATATAATTAAGCAAAGGGATCACACATGTCGGTATTGACTGGAACGAGAATGCAACACCACAATAAGAATTAAGGCCACGATGATGCGATCCCATTGGTGGTTATAGAGGGCAAGAAGAAAGATGGATCCATCAACGTACGACTATGACCTCCTCCTCCTCAACTTAGTGTGCCGGGCCACCGATCGGCTGCTAAGGAGCGGCGGCTTTTCTGGCGAGGTCAAGGTGCTTCTCAGCAAAGGCATCCAAGGCTTCCAGCCGGTTGAGGAAGGCCAACGTCGTAGCATCTTCACTGGCCTTGTAGATACCTATGTACATGATTTGCTCGTACACGTGGATGTGTAGGTCGAGAATTCTTGCAGGGCAAGGCGCCTCGCGGCGAGCGCGACCTCCAGGTGGACATTCTTCATGGTGTCGGCGGGCAGTCACAATGCCACCAGTGCTTGAAAGAGGTTCCGGCCGTGGAGGCCGATTAGGGTGGCAGGCAATGAGGAGCCCGGGCACGCGGGCTGGAGGTGTACGGCGATGTCATCCGCGAGCTTCTTGAGGACGGTGAACTTGTTGCTGGTGGCAACGATCATCTGGTCCAACTGAGAGTCGTAGTTGGCGTCGACGGCGGCCATCCACCAGCCGGTCTCCAACACCCTCTGGAGACGATCCTCGGCGCCATGCTGTAGGCGGGCGTCGTGGACCATCTGGCACAGCCGCTGGCTGCTCGCGCGCATCGCTGCCATGGGTCTGGAGTGAGCTCTTTTATGGTTAGTGTAGGTGCTTAGGCAAATGCTTAGGTGCGTACGATGTGGTAGATGCATTGGAATGGAGGGGCGCCTTTATATGAGGGCAAACTGCGTTGCATTCACATTATGCAGCCTCTTTTCCTGGACCTCCTCCCATTACTTCCCTCATGCATTAATTGAAGGAGGATGCATTGGCCGTTCAACATTTCAGGAACCGCCACTCCCTCCCTCGTCTGCATTAAAGCCATATCGGGAACTGCACCGCACACTATCAAATCGAATACTCCCTCCGTCTAGGTGAATAAGTCATCTTACGAAAACCAAATACTAGTAAACACATAGGCGTGGTGCATTAACTCTCATGTTGTTTCTTATTTTTTGACATAAATAGAGGAATCAACCAATAAGAGATGTCGGGCTTGTATGATTTTAATGACTTGAGACTATCAAACATGACATGCAGTGGTCAGTTCGTTGCACGCAATGATATTAATAATGCTTAGTATCATATATTAGTATCATGTACTCCCTCCTTTCGTAAATAATTGTATTTTAAGTGATTACAAATGAACTACTACATACGGACGTATATAGACATATTTTAGAGTGTAGATTCACTCTTTTTGCTCCGTATGTAGTCACTTGTTGAAAACTTTAGAAAGACAAATAGTTAGGAATGGAGGGAGTAGTACTTTATTTATTGCCATGTATGACACATAGTAGCATAGCATTTATTATGATACGATATCATGATATGATACTCAACTCTCACTTTCTTCATTTAATTCTACGACACCTCATCAAAATTGCCTAGTTGACATGCATGATACTAGCTATGATACTACCATTACAACCAGCCTTAGCAAATAAAAATTAAGTTCTCTCGTTTTCCTCTCCACCTTGGTCACCTAGACGGAGGGAGTATACTGTAGTCTACTATTTAAAAGTCGAGGGCGGGGCTTTTCCTACGCGGTAGGCGGGGCAGTTCCGCCTAGTCGGTTTGACACAGACACGAGAAGATGAGGGCGTAGGCTGCTGCAAACGTAGGGCTGTGTGATTTGACAGTGTGTTACTGCTGGACAGGTGGGGCCCCATAATTTGACTTGCCATTATCATTTTAAATGCGGCACTACAACCAGCGTGAGTCTCCCGATTCCTGACCACCTCCATACAGGTACCTCTCCCAATGCTCCACCATGTAGTTGAGGTTGGCTCTTGCATGAGAGCCCACTTCTCCACTTTTTCCTTGCCTCTTTCCTCCACATATGAAAAAATGCCATGTAAAGCAGGCTTATAGCCCACTATTGTAGTACTTACTTGCTCCTACAGGTGCTAAGCTTGCCACATAGGCATAAAGTCTGATGTGGCAAGTTTGGTGACCCAAGGAAGAAACGATGCTAAGCGCGTGTACCTAAGTGAAAAGACAATTTTGAGTCTATAGCTAATTAAATGAAGCAAACTTAGCAACAAAAAACTAATAAGCACCTATGCATTGGGGACTTGATTGCTAAGCCATTTAATGCCATTAGCACCTCATCTAAGCACCATTTCACTGGAAGAGGTCACTCCTTGGCAAATGCAATAAATACTACTCCCTCTGTCCCATAATATAAGAACGTTTTTGGCACTACACTAGTGTCAAAAATATTCTTATATTATGGGACGGAGGGAGTACGAAGAAAGAGATAGAGAGAAGTAAAAAAATACACTTATAGCCAACCTTATAGCTAACCTTGTTGTAGTATGAGTGACTAAGTGATGACATGCCAACATCGGATAGCATAACGCACCATGTTAAATCTCCAAGCGCGCGACCTCGCGAGCGACGCAGCGGTCGTGGTAGGTGTGACCATGATACGGGCTGCTGGCAGCCCTTGGATCTGAGATCGAACGGTCGCATGCTAAGTTGTTGAAAATTTGCAGAATAACCCTCCAGGATAGGATATTCACCCATAGGTCTAGAATCATGCCATGCAACCATTCGATCTCAGATCCAAGGGCTCTCAGAAGCCCGTATCACGGGAGAATGGAAAGCCACTACCCTGCCGTTCGCACGCTGGCAGTTTGCTCCTACTCGTCCCCGCACGTCCTTTAATATTACGGCGGTTCGCTCCTAGTCGTCCCGTCCTTTCACATTACGGTAGTTCCACTAATCCTAACCCTCCTCCCAAATCCATGGCGTCCCAAATCTCCATGATCGGTGGTGAGTACAAGGTTAGAACCATCACCGCCGATGAGTTCGATGTCACCTACACCTGTTCTTCCGCGACAGTGAAAGGATGCCTTTCTCGCTTCAGACACATGTTTGAAAACTCAAATGATGAGTGGGTCGCTGGGCTAGATGTTGAGTACACCATAGTCCTGGGCCGAGAGAAGGATCTAAAGGAGGAAGAGAGGAAGAAGACCGCCGTGATCCAGGTTTGCATGCATGATTATGCTTGGTCTACCACATATGCCATGCCGGTGTTGAATGCCTGGATTTTAAGAACTTCCTCAAGAGCAACCTAGTCAAATTCGTTACTGTAGACTTTAGGAACGACAAGGATGTCCTGGGTCAGATAGGCCTCGTTGTAGGCAACCCCTTCGACCTCCAGAAGAATCGGCTGCTTCCCTCCAGTGTCCAGCCTTCAATGCTGACCCTGGCAGGAGCCATGGTTCATCCTTTGTACGGTAAACTGGAGAAACCTCAATACACGTTTCATCGTCATGCATGGCAGTGGAATGTACTAGACATAGACCACATCCACTACGCTGCAATGGATGGCTACCTTTGTTTCAATATCTACAAGGGTTGGATGAAGAGCAAGAGCCAAGTGTGCGGTTCAAGCGAAGAAGTATCGGCCAAGAGGAAGAGGGACAAGGACGAAGTCGAGGACGTGGACGAGGACTCCGAGTGAGTAAGGTGTCAGTGTCGTTGGTCATGGTGGTTCTAATGCAGTGTCTACTGGATTAGTTGCATAGTTTAATTTCAGGTGTGCTTAGTTTAATTTGAGGGGTGTGTTGTGCTGAGCCCCCAGCAGAACTATGTTATGTTTCTTCTCGTTACTTTAACTCTTCAGTATGTAAATACTACAAGTATTTCTTTAATATAATTTAGCACCCCATTTAAGCATGTACTAGCTTTTTTAATAGTACTATATGCATAATTTGGCGACGAGCGCTCTCTATGTGTACCACCTTTTTTTTAATTTCAAGTTTTGCTCCATGGCGCAATCCATGGAAACTACTACTATACAAAAGTGGAGTATATACATTTTTTAAAAGGCTAGAGGGAGGGGCAATCTAGCTTTGTCGGTTTCACGAGAGGCGAGGGCCTTTGTGATTTGACGGCTCATTACTGCTGTCAAATCGAATATTACTGCGCCGCTCGCTGCACGCCCGGCTGAACACGCCTCCTCGTCTCCATCAAACCCCTCTGTTAAACCCGCATGCAAACCAAGAATCCTACTCCGGCCACACGGCCGTAGTAGAGTGGGCCGGAATAAAACACAACACCGGCCAAGCTCCTATCGTCCGCGCTCTATTTACACGAGGCCAGGCAGACAGCGGGCAAGAATCGCACCCCTCCACCGCTCCCCATCTCCTCCTTCACCATTTTCTCCACTCTTCCAATGGCTTCCGAGGAGCCGTTCTCTAGCATATTACCCGGCTGGGTGGCCTGTCGAGCCCTCCGGATACGGGCGAGGCTGCTCGGTGCTTCACGAACCTCGCTTGGCCCGACGGAGCCAGTTGCCGCCCCAAGCAGGCGCATGGTTCAGCAACTCACCGCTCCAATTCAGCTCGATGAGGAGTGGCGAGTTGCTCCATGCCGGCATGGCAGCGAGCACGCTGGTACGAGCGTCGTCGCTGCCATGTCGTACCGCGCCACTAGTGTTTGCGGTGGCCGTGCCTCCCGTGTCTGTGGGCGCGCCTCCCGTGCCTGCGGCAGCGCCATGCAGGCAGAGACAGACGCCGGGTGCATGGAGAGCGACGAGTCGGTGGCCAGCTTCTCCGTGTCCGCCGCCATCATCGAGGAGAAGTAGAACACGGGAGGCCGCCGCCACTTGGGACCCATGAAGGCCACCGCCGAGGCGACGACTGCGCATTTAGGTGGTTTCTTTGCTGCTTCGTCTCTTCCGAGGACGTTCGTTGACCCCGCAAGTGTCTGACAGACATGAGGAAGACAAAGGGATCCGTGGGCGGCCATTTAGATTATGTACTCCCTCTCCAGCTGGCGGGAAATATTTGTTCTAAGAATGGATAAAGTGTATGTATCTATAACTAAAATAAGTCTAGATACATCCACTTCTAGGACAAGTATTTCCATACGTAGGGAGTATTAATTATACCAGGAGAGTCGGATTGGCACCGCTTAGTTCATGTAAATGTAATGAAATCCATCATGTTTATATGAAGATCCGGCTTTTTTATACGAAATCCTTCATGCTTATATGAAATCAGCCCGTGTTTGCATGAATTTCATCTGGTTGGTTAGAGTTGTGAAAATGTATGCCGCTGGCATTTGATGTCGTCCTCCGCGGAAGGAAGCGGCAGGAAATTTGCCAGCTGCCGTTGGAGATGCTCTTATGCTGGAAATAATAGAGTGACATCCAATCCATTTGAGTTAATTGCATGTATGATTGTCCCTCTATAAAAAGTTAATTGCATGTACAGTGTATACGTGACTTGCATGGTGGCTACAGCTTCATACAGAAAGTTAAAAAGAAACAAGTCCATCCTTAATCTTGTATTCTAAGTACTCAAATCTAAATTTAAAAGACAGAATTCAAACTCATGTCATCGCGTTGCGAGCATCTGGCGCTAACCAGTCCAGCACATTTTTGTTGTAGACCATGCTGGAGATATATCTCCATGTCTACTCTTCCGTTCATTCCTAAATATTTCTCTTTTTCAGATTTCAAGTGGACTACCACATACGGATGTGTATGTAGACATATTTTAGAGTGTAGATTCACTCATTTTGCTCCGTATGTCTTTTTAGGAAGGGGTCAGATTTCTCCTTGATTTATTTATGAGGTATCCAGATGGCACTGCACCGCGAAGAAAAGAGTGTAACATCAAAATTATGTAGTACTTTTTTGAGTATGTTGGTAAGGTCCGGTCATAGTCACTTGTTGAAATCTTTAAAAAGACAAATACTCCCTCCGTCCGAAAATACTTGTCATCAAAATGGATCAAAGGAAATGTGTCTACACGCATTTTAGTTTTAGATACATCTCTTTTTATCCATTTTGATGACAAGTATTTTTGGATGGAGGGAGTATTTAGGAACGGAGGGAGTAGAAAACAGAGTTGGTGATGATGGTGTGCGCCCCATCCTGCAATATAGGCCGTGGATTTATATCTAACGGATAGGAAAGAAACTATGGCAATTTTGCAAAAATATACCCACATGCCTCTCCACGTTCACAAATAAGGCCTTCCCTCGTTCAACCTTTAAATATAAACTACTCATATAAATGCATCTTGATGTTCCGTGCAACGCACAGGCAGCTAGCTAGTTTCTTTTAAAATAGTTGCTGCGATAATTGGGTTGAAGTGATATATCTTATGTCTGCCCCGAATGATTTTAGATTCACTAGTAGTAACAAAGAAAAGGTTACCTTGTTAATTAACAGAAAACAAGGTGAAAACTATCACATGAGGCCGGTAAAAACAAGGCACACTGGGTTTAGCGTCATCGTCACTACAGCTGTGCACGCGCGAGAAGTCTACATATCGAGGGGGCTACTGAGCGAGGCACAGAGACACAATGTTTGAGAGAGAAACCAATTGACAAATTATGATCAGATCGAGTTGTCATCCTTCCACTGTCATTGTTGGGGTGGGGGAGGGGGAGGGAGAGAAATACGTATCGAGAGTGTGCACGGTAGGCATAGAGGCACAACTAGCGAGTGTGTGTGTTTTAAAGATGAGTAGATAGATTACTATCAAGATCGAGGTGCCACCCTACTCCTTCGGTGTCGGGTAGTGTTTGTGTGTGTGTATGTTTGAGAGAGAAGCCAGTCGATAGATTAGTATCAAGATTGAGGTGTCACCCTACTCCTTCGGTGTTGGGAAGTGTGGGTGTGTGTGTGTGGGTGTGGGTGTGGGGGGGCAGTGACACTCACATATCTCTACTTTATAAAAAACAGAGTTGGTGATGATGATGTTCCTGCCATCCTGCAATATAGGCCATCCGATTTATATCTGATGGATAGGAAGGAAACTATGGCAATTTTGCAAAAAATATACCCACACCCCTCTCTACATTTGCAAATAAGGCATTCCCTCGTTCATCCTTTTCTCCCACAAGATAAACTACTCATACAAATGCATCTTGATGTTCTGTGCAACGCATGGGCATCTTGCTAGTAGGGAGAAGGAGTTTGTGTGACATATATCTAGCTATATTAAGGGATAGGTAGATAGCATTTGTGCGTGGCATACTTAAAGCATCATGAAGTTAAACAAACGGTGTGCATGCAAGTGCCGAAAAAATGAAGCGAGAAACAATGTGCGCGCATGCTTGTGTGTGTCTGTGTGTGTGTGTGTGTGAGAGAGAGAGAGAGAGAGAGATCTCAAAACAAAAGGTGCTACGTTGGAATCCCATTGTATGTATTCATATGGTTCCGGAACTCGAGTTAACCTTAGGCATATGTGTGAGAGAAATTATTATACTTTGAGACATTAGTGGCTATGGGTGGGCGGAATTAAAGGGGTGGGCGTGTTAGACAGAGAGAGCGTGTGTGTTTCTGTGTGAGAGACTTGTAGGATGGGGTAGAAAGACGAATTTAACCTTGACGGAGGGAGAGAAATACACAAAGTGTGCGTGTGTGATTCCGATGCCCACAGGGAAATGAGATATGTATGCATGTGAGAGAGATTGCACAATTCATCCGCGTATCACTATCTAGCGATCGTGGATGTGCATCGCTTGAACATAAATCAATATCTACTTCGTATCGTGGCCAAAGGTACAATATCGATTCAACGCTATAAAGATTGGACACTCACATATCACATGTTTTCTATTTAAATAAACCTTTTCAGTTGTGCATGCCAAAGTTACAGTGATGTTTCTTCAAACAACCAATGTAGCTATCATGTACATGCACCATTGTTACTCTTACATTCAAATTCATTAGTCTTGGATGATTTAAGTTTCTATTTTGAAGTAATATATGTAATATTCATATATGAATTCAATGGGTACGCAATTTATGAAATGGAGGCTATGTAATCATATGAGGTAACACTTTTAAGTAGCGGACTACAATATCCATTTCTTTTTGTGCGCCTCTACACTAACATGTCAATGCATTATGTTTAAAGTAAATAACCAATGGCACTAAATTATCTATTTACACGAGAAATACATAGGCTGAGCATTTGATCCCTTTTTTTGTGAACGCTCCACTACACCCGTATGATTGGCCGCGCCCGTGTGAACGTCCAAGTTATCGGTGCATCATCCTGAGTTATTGTCTTTTTTTTCTGGGGTGGACTTCACACCAGTTATTAACTGCTGACGCGTGCCCCATGTACACAGTCTAGCATGACCTTCCCGCTAGCACGGTCCAAAATTAGTTGAAACTGGATACGAACGATCCCGCAGGCGGCAAAATCTCCCGCCTCCTTCTAAAATTTCCGCCACCTTAGTCTTTAGCATGCGAAATTCCCCTTTTGTCCTTGGTGCATGGAGACCAACAATAACAATACCACCCTCATCTACATAATAGGTCGGGGCTGCTTTGGTAACTTCCGGTTCCCCCCACTACACGGCACCCCCATTTCCTCTCCCCTCCCGCAAAAATGACTAACTCATAGCACCAGAGCATCTTACATCACGCCGTCCGTACTTCATCCGTCTTTCTCCCCTCCCCTCTCGAAACCCTAGACTGCTCATCCACTGGCGTACCATAGCCCATTCACTGCCAGCGGCGTCAACCTCGCTGGATCTGCTTCTGCGACCGCATCTACCCCTCCCACCTCCCCTAGAAAAAATTAGACTGCTCATCCACCACTGTACCACAACCCATTCAGTTCCGGCCTTGTCCACGACGCCGGATCTGCTTCGCTGGTACTCTCGTCAACCGCCGCGCATCTGCAGCGGCTCATTCGTACTCCCCTTCGGAGACGCTTCATACACACACCCCGGAGCCGCCCCACCGACGCCCCCGTCAACGGCTTCTGATCCTCTTCGCCGACACCTTCCTCAACCCTACCGGAGCCGCTTCGCCGACACCATCGTCAACCCTACCAGAGTAGCTTCGCATATACCATTCTCAACACTACCGGGGCTGCTTTGCCAACTCACAAGTCCACGGCCTCAGATCCGCTTCCTCGCACCCTCATCCAACCTACCAGAGCAGCTTCTCACGCCCCGTCCACGGCCGCAGATCCGCATCGTCGACACCATCATTAACCCAACCACTGGAGCAGCTTCTAACGCCCCGTCCACGGCAGCAGATCCGCATCGTTGACACCATCCTTAACCCAACCACCAGAGCAGCTTCACCTATGCCCTCGTCCACGGCGACAGATCCGCTTCGCCCACACCATAGTCCACCCTACCGGAGCCGCTCCATAAACACCCTACTCGACGGTTCTAGATCTCCTTACCGGACCCCGACAGCCAGCACAGCGTCATCACCCTTGACGTTTCTAACCTGATTCCCACTGACTGGAGAGATGCCAAGCACCCGCCATGGCCTAGGTACTTGTCACCTTTAAACCCGTCCAGCATCACCTGCCCGATGTACTTCAAATATACTAACAGGTCGTTGTTACCTGTTATGCAGCTGGCAAAAACTACAAGGACGATGTTTCTTCTCGATCTAACAGCTTGGCCAACCAAGATCCTGGACTGAGGCATTGCTATGATCTTGTAAGTGCGTCTCTCTCTCTTGTATTGTTCTGTGCCTGCCAGCATGCTTTGCTAGGATTTTTGACCAGTAATCCCTTTGTGCAGACAATGATTTCTACTACTGGCTGCTAAATTAGATATGTAGATGTTATACATGATACTACCTCATACCTCCGTTAAATTTAAGTCTTTCTAGAGATTCCACTATAGGCCATACGGAGCAAAATGAGTGAATCTACACTCGAAAATGCATCTATATACATCTGTATGTGGTACATACTGGAATCTCTACAAAGACATATATTTAGGAACAGAGGCAGTACATTACACAAAATCGTAGGTGGCATGTAGGAATTCCAGTGCACTACATTAGGCTCCCTTAGAGTGCCTGCTAGTCCAGCACACAGAGTCATGGCTAGTTTATGCTACACACACAATCATTAATTGGTGGTTGAAATATGCATAAGGGATATGCAATGTATTTTCATGTAGAGATGTCTGAAATTAGCCGTGTCAACTTGCAGATAGGGTTACACAATGAAAAAGTACAAGATGTATGTGGCAATTTCATGGAACATCACAAAAAAAGGAGAGGCAGTGGTGAGCCTATACAGTGTGCTATGGTACGTCACTCCTCCATTGCAATCATCGTGACATGTTATTTGTATGTCAGTTCTATTGGACAAGTTTCTTAGGGACAGTTATTACAAGTTATCCTAAGAAAATAAGCACCTGTGAATATAAGCTCCATGTAATAAGCCAACCAATTCTTTTCATTGCGTTTTCAGCTTATCTTTGGTATGATCAGTGAAAAGTCTAGATTGCATTATATTTTTTCATTTTGCTGCCCATATGAAAATTAATTTGACTTGCAAACATCACAAATTGAACCCAGTGCAGTAATTAATATGATAGGAAAACAAACCATCACTATTTGCTCAAAATGCAAATGCAAAGATACCATCTACTTGGCACAATCTACTTTGGTCAATGTTTTCCATAGAGATCCCATTGCCTAATTTAAACGAAGAACGCATGACCCACGTTTAAATGAAGAACAATTATTTATTGAAATTCGATGGTCCAAGTGGCTGGTTATTATCATATAGCAGCACCACCTGAAAGCATCATATAGCAGTAGCAGCAGCTCATAGCAACTCATCATAAAACAGCAACAGTGTGCAATTCATCATATACCACCAGCAGCTCATAGCAATTCATCATATAGCAGCAGCAGGAGCAACTCATAGAAATTCATCATATAGCAGCAGCAGGAGCAGCTCATAGCAATTCATCATATAGCAGCAACAGGAGCAGCTCATAGCAATTCATCATATAGCATCAGCAGGAGCAGCTTATAGCAACTCATCATATAGCAGCAGCAGCAGCTCATAGCAATTCATCATATAGCAGCAGCAACAGCTCATAGCAATTCGTCATATAGCAGAAGCAACTCATAGCAATTCATCATATAGCAGCAGCAGGAGCAGCTCATAGCAATGCATCATATAGCAGCAGCAGAAGTAGCTCATAGCAATTCATCGTATAGTGGATCAGAATGAAAATTTGGCAAAACATCAGAGGAGATCCTCACCTTGTTGGATGAGCTCATCCTTCAACATCACCTCAAGGCCATGGCCTGGGAGGAGGGGAGGGGGAATAAGGTGCCTTCTGCCGCATTGTGGCATCAGCCGTAGTTCTGCAGCGCCCGCCGGAGTAGTGCGTTGGACGAACCACAATGGAGCAGCTGCTGGAGACCATGAGAATGAGGGGCGACGCTAGAGGGAGGAGCAGCCAGGGAGATTTGCCCCTATTCGCCTGCCATGTAGCCTAGTTGGACAAAGCATCATCGAGGACCAGGCCAGATGGGACCAGTGGTGATGGCTCGCTGGAGGAACCCTAGTGCTGCACGCAGGGGATCGAGGTAGAGGGAAAGGGGAGAGGAGATGCAAGCGGGCAGGGCAATGAACACTTGCGTGTTTGTTTTTACTTGAGGGTCAGGTGTGACATGGGCGTCAGCAGTTGCATTTTGAGTGTAATATAGGCAGACAACAGAGTCATTTCACTATTCCCCTTCCCTTCAAATTTTAGTGAGGTTCTACCCGAAACACCCCCCTCCAAAGCAAAATTAGTTAAGCCCAAGACCATAACTCAAAAATGACTTCTTTACATCTTTTATGGCTTATTTTGACAATAAGACCTAAAAAGGTCGAATCGAACTGGCCCTTAACCTGCAATTTAATTGTGCGTGCAATGATGAATCACTCCTGCCTGCTATAGTGTACATTTAGGCATCATCATACATGGCATAACCTAATACATGTGCATTCCATTGTAGAATCTGGAATATGCAATGTTTATGTTAGTTCATACGTTGCACATGATGTTTAAATGCCCATTAAATCTGGTCAGTCAAGTGATGGTCTTTAAGCCTCCTTCTTTGCTTCTTTTCTTGATACGTAAGATTTGCTCACACATCTGTTCAATTACTTGTTTGCATCAGCCAGCCATACTAGGACTGTTTGCTTTGATTACTTGTTGTTCTTGACCTAACACTCTAACAGAGCTTGTCAATGATTTAAACACTAAGGGCTGCTGTAGTGGGGCCTTGTCTAACTCATAGGTGACATAAAGGTTTGGCTGTACACTAAAGTAGGCTCTCCAAGAGTACCTGGAGATCCAGTTCGAAGCTATGCCTAGTTTTTACATAGTGCAGACATAGTAAATGCTCATTTCATTGTGTGCAAATGCAAGAGATGTGGCATGTTTCATTATGTGATGTTGTTTTGTTATAATCTCATCCTTTTGTGTTCACAGACTGGAAAGTATGCATATTTATCTTCCGAGGAGACGAGTAACTAGTTTGTGTCACCTTGCAAAGGGGGTGCAATGAAGATAAGATTGAGGATTTCCAAGTACAAGATGTTAGGAAGGAGCCTTGCAAGAGAAGTAGGAGCTGCGCTGAGCCTCTTCAACCTGTTAAGGTAAGTCACTGTATCCAACTCAACAGTTCAATTCCTTGTTTTTTCAGGCATAGTTAATTTGCTCTTTTCAATTGCTTTATTTGTCCTCAGTTAATGAGATGCCCAAAGAATGATGCCTGATGTTGGGTACTTGTATAACTATTAGTTGACATAATTAAAGGCCTTACCATTTAATTACTCTGCCGAAGTGTGCCTGAAGCTTTGAAGTCTATTAACCAACTATTATTGCATGATGCTCACAATCTAGTTTATACTAGGCTAATGATTGCATAGTTTTGCTTGATGTAGTATGTTTGTATGAAACCCTCTATTGTTCACTATGCTCCCTAAGACTTTAATTGAGCTACAAAATGGCCAACTGGTTTCTTACTTATATGCAACATGTTGTCTAAATTTGTAACTTGTCTGTGTTTTGGATTGGGCCCCAACATCATGCTCATCTGGTGAGCTAAGAGAGATTTCTATATGCAGGCTGCACAGACTATCTTTTTTTATAATTTTTAAAATATCACCTGCTTATGCTTCATGACGTGTGACATTATTGTTAGTCCTGTTTTGCCATGTAGTACAAAATAGTGTCTTGCTCGCTTCACTGTTGTAACTATATTTTTTCCCTAGTCATGTGTACTTACAGAAACATCTCAGGATGAAGTGACATCAACACAAAGATCTGCAAGTAGTGCGGCATGGCCGTTACCGAATGATTATGGATTGGAATTGGAATGTGCTGATGTTCTCGAGCATCAACTAGAGGTGGCAAGACAATGTGTACATGATTCTCAACGTACAATCAACAAGTTGAGACTGGACATGCAGGTATTAGATGCAGGAGTCAAAAAAATGAAACAAGACACTGAGGTAACTATGAAGGAATTGGAGATTTTGCAGACTGAAATTTGTGCTATCTAAATCTGACCAATCCTATTTTCTGAAGAGAGTATAGTTCAAATGGAGTTAAGTTGATGCGCGTCCATGATGTATGAGCTGTATTTGCCCAGTGTATGTAATTTGCTGTTTGTGTATGTAATTTGCTGTTTGTGTTTACCCAGTGGGTATAATCGGCTGTAATTTCTTTATTGTATAGTGTAGGATTATTCTACGTTTCTATGCCTTGGTCTCTTTGTTGTATTGTGTATGTTTTTTAGAGGTGATAGTATAGAGTAGGATAATTCTTTGAATATGCTATATCGTTCAAACAGGGCCAACTAGCCCAAACGTTGTAGTGACCATGGCCCTCCACGGGCCGTATGATCCATGGGCCATCGGATCCATGGGCCTTCTATGGGCCGTCAGATCCATGGGCCTTCAATGGGTCGTCGGATCCATGGGCCTTTTATGTCCCGTAGGATCCATGGGCCTTGTATGGGCCGACTCATCTATGGGCCTTGTACGAGCCTTTAATGGGCCATAAACAGGCTAGAGTGGAAATCGTACATTTTATGGGCTGACCATAAAGGTTCGTTTATAGGCCGTATTTGATGATGCTATGAAAATGGCCCAACAGATTAATGGGCCACAAACGGGCCGACTGTATCCACAGGCTGAATTTGTCCCACAAGCAGAAAAGGCCAGTAACGGGCCGTAAGTAAGCGAATGCCTGAAATTATCCCAAGAATAAATGGGCCTTGAGAAGGCCAAAAGGTAACACGGGCTGGAAACGACCCAATAGAATAATGGGCCGCTAATGGGTATAAAGCGATACAATGTTCATTACGGGCCGGTTTCACCACGGGCCGTTAATGGGCCAAGAGTTACAAAGGGACTCGTATGGGCCGAAAGACGGCATGGCCATACATGGGCCGGAAGTTACAACGGGTTGGAATCATATTGGACAGCCCAGATGACGCTACTGGGCCTAATACCGTTAGGCCGGAACGGGCCGTGAGTTAGCGCGTTGTAAATGGGCTATATGCGAACATGCCGTTAACATGCTTTCATTGGGCCGGCCCACCACCTTTTGACCAGGTCAAACAGGCCAGCCTTTTCACAGGAATGGGCCTCTTTTGGGCTGTGCCACGTGTCGACGTATCATAGGCACCTTGTGTCCAATGAGTGGATGACATCTGTCCCAACGGTGAGCCGACACGTGTTTCCTCCGGCCAATGAAGATTTTACATGTGGAAAATCCCCATTGGTCGGGGCTGTTAACGGGTTATTGGATCCAAAACCAGACCCGATAGCTTAACGGCATTCCGTTATGGTGGATGCCACGTGTCGGTCACCCTTGACGAAAGCACTTCTGTGACGCGCGATTTATCGTCATGGAAGTGGACACTTCCGTGATGATAATTTTGGTAATGTCATGGAACACTTCTACGACAGCACAGGTATGACTATCTTGATTCTGTCATAAAATTGTCATGGATGTACATGCATGAAAAAAAATGCGACCTACTGTGACAAACACGTATCATCATGGAAGTGTATTTTTTGTAGTGTTGAGGATGAAGTGATGATGTGTGTTGGAAGTGGTTCCAAGATTGATATGATCATCATCGCACACTCCTTATACTTTCAGGATTAGAGTTGAACCTAAATAATTGTTATTTGGTGTTTGCGTTGAGCATGAATATGATTAGATCATGTTAATTGCAATACGGTTATTCATTTAAGACTGAGAATAATTGTTATTCTGTTTACATGAATAAAACCTTCTATGGTCTTACACCCAATGTTGATGGTTTATTAAATCTCGATCATGGTAATACACATATTCATAATATTGATGCCAAAATATGCAAAGTTGATAATGATAGTGCAACTTATTTGTGGCACTTCCGTTTGGGTCATATCGGTGTAAAGCGCAGGAAGAAACTCTATGCTGATGGACTTTTGGAATCACTTGATTACGAATCATTTGATGCTTGCAAAACATGCCTTGTGGGCAAGATGACTAAAACTCCGTTCTCCGGAACAATGGAACGAGCTACTGACTTGTGGGAAATAATACATACCGATGTATGCGGTCCAATGAGTATTGATGCTCGTGGTAGGTATCGTTATTTTCTTACCTTCACAGATGATTTGAGCAAATATGGTTATATCTACTTAATGAAGCATAAGTCTGAAACATTTGAAAAGTTCAAAGAATTTCAGAGTGAAGTGGAGAATCATCGTAACAATAAAATAAAGTTTCTATGATCTGATCATAGAGAAGAATATTTGAGTTACGAGTTTGGCCTTCATTTAAAATAATGTGTAATAGTTTCACAGCTCACGCCACATGGAACACCACAGCGTAATGGCGTGTCCGAACGTTGTAACCGCACTTTATTGGATATGGTGCGATCTATGATGTCTCTTACTAGGTTACCACTATCGTTTTGGGGTTATGCATTAGAGACAGTTGCATTCACTTTAAATAGGGCACCATCAAAATCCGTTGAGACGACACCTTATGAACTGTGGCTTGGCAAGAAACCAAAGTTGTCGTTTCTTAAAATTTGGGGCTGTGATGCTCATGTGAAAAAGCTTCAACCTAATAAGCTCGAACCCAAATCAGAGAAGTGTGTCTTCATAGGATACCCAAAGGAAATTGTTGGGTACACCTTCTATCACAGATCCAAAGGCAAAATCTTTGTTGCTAAAATGGATCCTTTCTAGAGAAGGAGTTTCTCTCGAAAGAAGTGAGTGGGAGGAAAGTAGAACTTGATGAGGTAATTGTACCTTCTCCCGAATTGAAAGTAGTTTATCACAGAAGGCAGTTCTAGTGATTCCTACACCAATTAGTGAGGAAGCTAATGATGATGATCATGAAGCTTCAGATCAAGTTACTACCGAACCCCGTAGGTCTTCCGGAGTAAGATCCGCACCAGAGTGGTACGACAATCCTGTTTTGGAAGTCATGTTACTAGACCATGGTGAACCTACGAACTATGAGGAAGCGATGATGAGCCCAGATTCCACGAAATGGCTTGAGGCCATGAAATCTGAGATGGGATCCATGTATGAGAACAAAGTGTGGACTTTGGTGGACTTGCCCGATGATCGGCAGGCCATAGAAAATAAATGGATCTTTAAGAAGAAGACCGACGCAGATGGTAATATTACTGTTTACAAAGCTCAACTTGTTGCGAAAGGTTTTCGACAAGTTCAAGGAATTGACTATGATGAGACTTTCTCACCCGTAGTGATTCTTAAGTCTGTCTGAATCATGTTAGCAATCGCTACATTTTATTATTATGAAATTTGGCAAATGGATGTCAAAACTGCATTCCTGAATGAATTTCTGGAAGAGGAGTTATATATGATGCAACCGGAAGGTTTTGTCGATCCAAAGGGTGCTAACAAAGTGTGCAAGCTCCAGCGATCCATTTGTGGACTGGTTCAAGCCTCTCGGAGTTGGAATAAACGTTTGGATAGTGTGATTAAAGCATATGGTTTTATACAGACTTTTGGAGAAGCCTGTATTTACAAGAAAGTGAGTGGGAGCTCTGTAGCATTTCTATTATTATATGTGGATGACATATTGTTGATTGGAAATGATATAGAATTTCTGGATAGCATAAAGGGATACTTGAATAAGAGTTTTTCAAAGAAAGACCTCGGTGAAGCTACTTACATATTGGGCATCAAGATCTATAGAGATAGATCAAGACGCTTGATAAGATTTTTCAATGAGTAAATACCTTGACAAGTTTTTGAAAGAATTCAAAATGGATCAGTCAAAGAAGGAGTTCTTGTCTGTATTACAAGGTGTAAAGTTGAGTAAGACTCAAAGCCCGACCACGACAGAAGATAGAAAGACAATGAAAGTCATTCCCTATGCCACAATCATAGGTTCTATAAAGTATGCTATGCTGTGTATGGTGTACCAGACCTATTGTGCACCTGGCCATGAATCTGGCAAGGGAGTACAATAGTGATCTAAGAGTAGATCACTGGACAGTGGTCAAAATTATCATTAGTGAGGACTAAGGAAATATTTCTCGGTTATGGAGGTGATAAAGGGTTCATCGTAAATAGTTACGTCGATGCAAGATTTTACACCGATCCAGATGATTCTAAGTTTCAATCTAGATACATATTAAAAGTGGGAGCAATTAGCTAGAGTCACTCCATGCAGAGCATTGTAGACATAGAATATTTGCAAAATACATACGGTTCTGAATTTGACAGACCTGTTGACTAAACTTCTCTCACGAGCAAAACATGATCACACCTTAGTACTCTTTGGGTGTTAATCACATAGCAATGTGAACTAGATTATTGACTCTAGTAAACCCTTTGGGTGTTGGTCACATGGCGATGTGAACTATGGGTGTTAATCACATACAGATGTGAACTATTCACATGGCGATGTAAACTAGATTATTGCCTCTAGTGCAAGTGAGACTGAAGGAAATATGCCCTAGAGGCAATAATAAAGTTATTATTTATTTCCTTATTTCATGATAAATGTTTATTATTCATGCTAGAATTGTATTAACCGAAAACATAGTACATGTGTGAATACATAGACAAAACAATTGTCCCTAGTATGCCTCTGCTTGACTAGCTCGTTTATCAAAGATGGTTATGTTTCCTAACCATAGACATGTGTTGTCATTTGATGAACAGGGTCACATAATTAGGAGAATGATGTGATGGACATGACCCATCCATTAGCTTAGCATTATGATCATTTCAGTTTCATTGCTACTGCTCTCTTCATGACTTATACATGTTCATCAGACTATGAGATTATGCAACTCCTGAATAATGGAGGAACACTTTGTGTGCTACCAAACGTCACAACGTAAAAGGGTGATTATAAAAGTGCTCTACAGGTGTCTCAGAAGGTGTATGTTGGGTTGGCATAGGTCAAGATTAGGATTTTTCACTTCGTGTTTCGGAGAGGTATCTCTGGGCCCTCTCGGTAATACTCATCACTATAAGCCTTGCAAGCATTGTGACTAATGAGTTAGTTGCGGGATGAAGTATTACGGAACGAGTAAATAGACTTGCCGGTAATGATATTGAACTAGGTATGATGATACCGACGATCAAATCTCGGACAAGTAACATACCGATGACAAAGGAACAACGTATGTTGTTATGCGTTTTGACTGATAAAGATCTTCGTAGAATATGTAGGAACCAATATGATCATCCAGGTTCCGCTATTGGTTATTTACCGGAGATGTGTCTCGGTCATGTCTACATAGTTCTCGAACCCGTAGGGTCCGCACGCTTAACGTTCGATGATGATTTGTATTATGAGTTATGTGATTTGATGACCGAAGTTTGTTCGGAGTCCCGGATGAGATCACAGATGTGACGAGGAGTCTCAAAATGGTCGAGACATAAAGATCAATATATGGGAAGGCTATATTCGGACATCGGAAAGGTTCCGAGTGATTCGGGTATTTTTCGGAGTACCGGGGAGTTACGAGAATTCCCCGGGGGAAGTAGTGGGCCTTAATGGGCCATACGGGAAAGGAGAGAAGGGCCTCAAGGGGTGGCCGTGCGCCCCCCATGGCAAGTCCGAATTGGACTAGGGAGGAGGCGGCGCCCCCTCTCTTTCCTTCTCCCTCTCCTACTCCTTCCCTCTCTCCCCTCTTGGAAATGGAAGGGGACTCCAACTAGGACTGGGAATCCTAGTTGGACTCCCCCTATAGGCACGCCCCTCCTAGGCCGGCCTCCTTCCTACTTTATATACGTGGCCAGGGGACACCCCATAGACACACAAGTTGACAATTGTTTTAGCCGTGTGCGGTGCCCCCCTCCGCAGTTACACACCTCGGTCATATCGTTGTAGTGCTTAGGCGAAGCCCTATGTCGGTAGCTTCGTCATCACCGTAACCACACCGTCGTGCTGATGAAACTCTCCCTCGGCCTCAACTGGATCAAGAGTACAAGGGACGTCTCCGAGATGAACCTGTGCTAAACGTGGAGGTGTCGTACGTTTGGTGCTTGGATTGGTTGGATCATGAAGACGTTCGACTACATCAACCGCGTTAACTAAATGCTTCCGCTTTGTGTCTATGAGGGTATGTGGACACACTCTCCCCTCTCATTGCTATGCATCACATAGATAGATCTTGCGTGATCATAGGAAATTTTTGAAATTACCGCGTTCCCCAACAGACTAAGTGTTCTTAGCTCAAGGGGAATGTGGACACACTCTCCCCTCTCATTGCTATGCATCACATAGAATGAGGGTATGTGGACACACTCTCCCCTCTCATTGCTATGCATCACATAGATAGATCTTGCGTGATCGTAGGAAATTTTTGAAATTACCGCGTTCCCCAACAGACTAAGTGTTCTTAGCTCAAGGGGAATAAGGTGAAGACACAGCCTTCTAAGTTGAATCTCAGCCTCTCTAAGCAGACATACAGTTGTCACAACAACTGGAACTGGTCCAACAAATCCCTTGTCCTCTCCAAGCAACTGGTTCTATCCTTCCTCTCTCACTTTACTTACAGTTTGTCTTCGTGAAGTCTTTGCCCATTTGCCTGATTTGATTGACTTCACTGTGTGAAGACTATTTACTGTTTGGCCTCATACTATCTTCCATCCTGATCCATACTACCTAACTATTGATAGTCTTCGTGCTTTCACTACATTGCTTACTTGACTATGGCTTGTCTAGTGTAGTCTACCTTCCGCTGCATATCAATAGGTTCATTTCTATTGTTTGTCTTGAAAGCACCCATGTTTTGAAGACTTCCATAAAAATCGCCTATTCACCCCCCTCTAGTCGAATACTAGCACTTTCAATTGGTATCAGAGCAAGGTGCTCCCTTGTTCTGTGTGATTCAATTTAACCAGTTTAGCTATGTCGACTGCAGGGATAATCAAGGTCTCCACCGCGTGCCCTGTCTTCGATGGCACTGATTACCCCTACTGGAAGAATAAGATGTGTATGCATCTTGAAGCCATTGATGTCGATCTCTGGTATGTCGTCAAGAATAGCGTTCCCAAGGCCGTTGAAGGTGTTACTCCTGCTGATGTCAAGAAGTTCATCCAACTGGACTCAACTGCCAAGAACATCCACTACAAAAAAATACACTTCCATGATGGTACGTGTTTGTCACAGTAGGTCGCGTTTTTTGTCATGCATGTACATCCATGACGATTTTATGACAGAATCAAGATAGTCATACCTCTGCTATCGTAGAAGTGTTCCATGACATTACCAAAATTATCATCACGGAAGTGTCCACTTCCATGACGATAAATCGTGCGTCACAGAAGTGCTTTCGTCAAGGGTGACCGACACGTGGCATCCACCGTAACCTAACGCCGTTAAGCTATTGGGTCGGGTTTTGGATCTGATAACCCGTTAACAGCCCCGACCAATGGGGATTTTCCACATGTAAAATCATCATTGGCTGGAGGAAACACGTGTCAGCTCATCGTTCGGACAGATGTCATCCACTCATTGGACAAAAGGCGCCTATGATACGTCGACACGTGGCACGGCCCATCAAGTTTAAATGGGCCGGCCCAACTAAAGGCCCATAAGATTTTGTGGACCATAATGGGCCGGCCCAGCTAAAGGCCCACGAGATTTTGCGGATCATAATGTGCTGGCCCAGCTAAAGGCCCACAAGATTTCGTGGGCCGTAATGGGCCGACCCAGGTAAAGGCCCACAAGATTTTTGTGTGCCATAATGGGCCGGCCCAGGTAAAGGCCCACAAAATTCTTGCGGATCATAATGGGTTGGCCCAGCTAAAGGCCCATGAGATTTCGCCGACATTAATGGGCCGGCCCAGCTGTAGGCCCACAAGATTTTGAGGACCCTAGTAGGCTGACCCATTAACTGGCTGCCATGTTTTGGGCCAAATGCCGGCCCATATTTGATCCGGTCCATTAATGGCCTGCCACGTTCTGGGCCTAATAATGGCCCATATGAGATCCGGCCCATTAAAAGCCTCCCACGTTCTGGGCCAAATCATGGCCCAGATCAGGTATGGCCCTTTAAGAGGCTTTGGGCCTCAATTATGGCCCATATCAGATTCGGCCTGTTAACTGGACGCTATGATTTTGGGCCCACTTGCTAAAGACCCATTTAGTAATTCGGCCTGATATTAGTTTCGGCCTGTTAAGGGCCGGTTTAACATTTCGGCCCTATATTAATTTCGGCATGTTAAAATCCCGTCATATAGTTGGGCCTAACTACGGCCCAGTTTGCATCCGGCCTGCACGCAGCCGATATCTGATTAGGCCAAACAAGGACCAAGACAACTTTGGCCTGTTAAAAGCCCGTGATTTGATTCGCACAATCATGGGCCGGGGTCCATTTCGGGCTGCTGCCGGCCCGTGAGCTATTCGGCACGTTTCAGGCCAAACCTACTTCTCAGCCTCCTAAAAGCCCATTGAATTTTCTTGTGAAAGGAGGGTCGGGGGTTACTCGGCCTATTAAAGGCCCGAATCTACTAGTGGGCCAGTTTGACGGGGCCCATGATGCGGATCATACATCGTGATTGCATGACGGCCCGATTATGTACCGTAATTTTACGGTTTGGCCGGTTTACTACGAAGACATGATATATATATAGTAAAATAACTGCAGCATCGTGAATAAGAAAAAACCTAGACTATACAATAAAGAAATTATGGCATATTACATCCACTGGGCATCAAAGTTCGCCACTATGATAATAAAGCACAAGCAGACAGCAGATTACATACATTGGGCATCAAAGATCGCCACCAGTGCAAATAAACACACCGATAAAATAATATACAAAACCGACAGCACTTCAATAGAGTTTAAGAAAGGTTAGCCTGCTGGGGAGCTGTAGCGCAAGCAGCTGAGCAAGATGATGAGACTGCGCTTGTTCAACACTTATATCTTCCTCACTCTAAAAGATAAACAAGCAGAGAGATGACAGGTTTTGCACATAAAAGTATCAGTGCTGACAATTCATCACATTTCTTACTAACGAATAAAGTGACACAGTTTAAAATTGCATTAACACAATATGGTATTGTTCAGGTCAAGACATGGCAGGAAATGACATTGTGAAGGAGTTGGCAGCTTCACGACACCACTGGATTACAGATCAAGAACTCATAAGTATCAATGGTTAGTGTGCTGTCAATTTATCCCATTTCAGATTGGCAAATAAAGAGACGGTTTAAATAATAGTAGAATGATATGACATTGTTCATAGTTAAGACATTGCAGAATATGACATTGTGCTGTAGTGGGTAGGTTCACCACACCACTGGATTACGGATGAAGAACAGAAGCATACATGCAGTGCAAAAGAAGATCACTTGCTCTGTATAGTTTAATTTACATGGTATGAAGAAGAAACTTGGTTGTACAACTGAAAACATAAATTGAGAAGGACAAACTTTTGTTTATGAACTACATAATAAACTTTAAACATGCAATTTGATGCAAACACCAAAAATAAACAGCTGTTGTAGCCATGCCTAACCAAATATACACAACAAAGTTTGAAGGCTTGAGAAGGACAAACTTACATTACTGGTGAAGACAGGCTCTATAAAGCCCTTGTCCATGCTGATGGGGGGGGGGGCAATTCAAGAAGTTTACCACATAATCTTCTTCATAAGCATTGCCTTTATTCTACATTTTGTTAAGAGTAAATATAGATGTGATAATATATGAAAAAATGGAGAATATTTAAGATAAGATGAAGAGTGATGCTACATAACCAAGTAGCTATAAATGTATGCGCAGTGATACAGGCAAAAGGCACAGCCAAGAGCAATGCACAACTAAACTTCTTCAGTACCAACCTTATGGTAAGAGTAAATATAGATCTGATGTGTAGAAAATGGAGGGCAAAGGAAAATAAGCTGCAGAGTGATGGTACATGAACAACTACCTGTCAATATAAGTACAATGATAAAGGATAGCATGTACTTACAAGAACAATGGAGAGCTAAAAAAATTCATTGGCATTGGATATACTCTACACTAATGTAAACATTCATACACATCAGATAATTTGGAGCGAACAATTGATAAGCAAGCTATCATGCATACTGCTGTCACATAATGAACTAGGTATGTATGCAAGTACAGTGATATAGGACAACAGGTACTAACAAGAGCAAAGCAGCGAACATCATATTTGCGATATCCTGTCGTTCTTTTCAAACCGGAATTCTTCTTCGAGAAGATTTCCTGCAAAAAAGATCCGTAAGGCACATGCGGAAAAGTAGAAGTTCAAATTTTCATGTGATTTCATAGACAGTACCTCATCCTGGGAACGAGACCAGTTAATAACAAGGTTTTTCCATTCAATGTCTCCTAAATTTAGCACAGGAGACTTCACCGGAAATTTGTTTATAGACTTGCCATCAAAGTGTGATTTCCTCAGGTAACACCGATACTGCTGCAATGCTTCCTTGAAAAGCACAAGCAAGCTTTGCTCGTCATGACTATCCAGATTGAACCTCGCCTAGTTACAACAATGTAATGTAAATCATTGATGTGTTCGATCAGCAGAAAACAGGAAAATAATAACCATGAATAATAGCACTTACACGTAAGTTGGACAGGAAGATGTGAAAATGGTGTTTGTCTTCACTATAATCTTCCCATGATGGGAATATATGCACGTAGTCCCTAACAACATTGAAAGCATTGTCTTTTAAACTGGGAATAAATGGAATGGGGTTCCAATCTGCAGGAATTGGCCGTCTCTGCAGTTGGGATAGGTCTTTGGCCGGTGGACTTGCTGTACTTTTTGCAGGAGTGAGATTTTTCTGTGGTACGACTGGTGCTATGGCAAATGCAATCGGTATACCTTTTGCTGGAGTGCAGGTCCTGTGTGGTGGGGCTAGTGGTGTGGCCAGTGAAGTATGGGTATAGTCTGCTGGAGTCGGTCCTATGTTTTGTGTCACTGGTTGTACAGCCAATATAAGTGGGGCACTATCATGTTTTTCAAGGACTTTACTGGTGCTCCTTCAGGTTCGGCAATCACCCTCTTCCTTTTTGATGTCTGATGCACAAGAACAGCATTTGAGTGGAAAAACATGGTATGATGACAGATGGAATATGTATTGATAATGGATGGGCATGGCATCTTGAGCTATATGATGAGTAAACTAAGCAGATGGCGGTGCAACAAAGTAGAAGAAATGCAAGACAACATATACTAGATACGCGCAATCAATAAAACCTTGCCAAATTAGAACATGCACCTTGATGGGTGAACAGGACGGGCCATCTGCCTTTGACTCCTCGAGGTTAGAATAGTCATTAGGATGATATTCTGAACAAGAATCAACAGGTGGGGAGCGTACGAGTTTCATTGCTTCCAGAATGGCACTCAATGCCATGGTGCCAATTTTGTAAGTCATTGCAGTGTTCCACAATATTCTTCTGATGCGCGGATTCTGATATTCACTGTAATTGCATATAATATCTGAGAACCATGAAAACATAAATAGTTGTGAGATTATCTTTGTAATGCAGATGATATTCTAATATAGGGGCGCCCCTGTAAACACTTGTGTGCTATCACTGGATTCTGATGAGAGAGCTCATGTGTGCTGTAATATGGTGCGTGCATTTATATAATCTGGCACAAGTACACAAAAAATAGGCTCCAGAAGTAAGGATAGCTGGCACATGATAGGTTCATAATATACTATATAGAGAGTTTATTGCCAAACCATGATAACAAGAGCACACAGCAACTAGGCAGATCATAGTGTACATAACAGGGGTACACCATAACCACGATATATAAATCGGGAAAGTGGAACTGGCTCAAAAATACGGTGTTGTATTGCCGCTAGTAATTGAAAACCTATCGATCACGTACATGCCAGCTCTATCAGCTGTTGACTGCAGATGTCCCTGCGCCCCTTCCTGATAAGGAACATACTATACATACTAAACACAAAATAAACAAAGAGGAACATGTTAAAGAACAGAAGAGGAAGCATATTCTTGAGGTTCCGCTTCATTGCATACAATGTTGGTTGCCCACTCATGATGAATCACAGCGCCCAAAGAAATGAAATTCCATGATGTCTCTCTATATGTGGCAATTTTGAACAAGAGTCATTAGGATCATATTCTGAACACGAATCAACAGGTGGGGAGCGTATGAGTTTCATTGCATCCAGAGTGGCACTCAATGCCTTGGTGCCAATTTTGTAAGTCATTGCAGTGTTTAGCTTCAAGAGTGGACTGCTGCTAGTGCGACACAAAGCAGCTACACAGATCATAGTGTAGATTAACGGGGAAAACCGTAAGCATCAGAGTAAAATCAGCAAAGTGGAACTTGCTGGAATATATGTGCTCATATTGCCGGTATGGCTAGAAAGGCCTCGGATACCAGCTCTCTTCAAGTGAAGGTGTGGTACTGTTAATATCAGTGTAACTCTCAAAGGCGACACAGCTCCCCGCATTTCCTTGCTATTCTTATAGGATTCAAGTGGGCAGGCCACTACAAATCCTATTCCTATGTTTACAAGATCCTATGAATCAAAGAGGCTCAAAGTGTCCATCACAACCGACCGTATATACCTCTACACTGCAAATGTCCGTACTCATCTTCAGTACAAGGAACATACTTTACTACTATCATACTCCCTCTGTTCCAAAATATAAGTCTTGGTAGAGATTTCCACTATGGATCACATACAGATGTATCTAGATACATTTTAGAGTGTAGATTCACTCATTTTTCTCCATATGTAGTCCATGGTGGAATCTATACAAAGACTTGTATTTAGGAACGGATAGAGTACATATTAAAGAAGAACGGAAGAGGAACATGGTCAAGAAGAGCAAGCAAATTTTGGATAATAAAATGTTGGTTGCGCAGTGCCCACACATGATGAACCAGAGCGCATTAAGAATGCAACTCCCAGCTGTCTCTCGACCATTTCAGGCGGTTGGATGAAGATCCTACGTCTCCTAACCCTTCTTCTTCCTCGTCTCTAATTCTTCCCATACAGAACACCGCACAGGCCGCCGGCCGGACCACCGGCCCCCACCGCCTGTGTTCCTCCGCCACCCCCACCCCCACCCCCGCCCCAACCCCCACCCGCGTCGAGTTTCTTCGTTCAGTGAGGCCCCACAACCACCCGAGCCCCTTCGATCGCACCGGCGAACTCCAGCGAGCTCTGAAAAATCGACTGACCCAATTTTGAAATTTAGTCTACTGTGATTTAACTAGTGTGGAATATAAAAGGGGAAAACGATAAGCATTGGGAGTATAGTGTTGAGCGTGCCATGGCGGATCTGAAGGTGCAAACCGGACAAGGCAACTTTGCAACCAAGACAAGAAATCAGAGTAAAGCAGTGGCGATCTATTTTCTTGCTACGATAAATAAGTTGAGCAGATACGAAAGAGTACCGCCTCTGGTGCGGCGCCGTGTACGCATCTGCTGAGAATTTGACGGTGTTGCGGTAGCGATGGCTGTCGGCAGCGTGGAAGCAGATCTAGGAGGGTAGACGGTAGCGGCAGGGCGCGGTGGACGAGACAGTTGTAGGAGCGTGGCCGGCAAGGTGGACGACGGCGGGGATGAAGCGAGAGGACGGGATGCAAGGATCCCGGTCCGAAGGCGTGGATGAGAGAGGTCGATCTCTTGTAATGGACGGCGGCGTCGGGGTATCAGCTCTGGCATGGTGGAGGTGGATGGTGGTGGATGGGGTGGCGGACAGCGGCGGACGGAGGAGGGTAGGGTGGAAGGGTGTTTTGGCGCCCACGGAGTACGAATGGGGAAAAGGGAGTTAGAGAGGAAGGGGGGAACCATGTATTCAGGGTGCGCTTGTCTCAAATGCGAGGAAATTTACAAACTTAGCCCCCGTGTCAAATTTCTACTACATCACAGCAACATTAGTCGGTTGGGGATATGACGGTAATCTCGCATACATCGAATAATTGCTGACGAGAGTTTGTTTTTGGCGCCCACCGTGTATGAATATGAATCAGGGAGGGAGTCGATTTCGGCAGAGGACACACTGTGTTTTGGCGCCCACCGTGTATGAATCCGGGTGAGAGGCGGTTACATCACATTTGGGTGAAATTACAAACCTACCCCTATCAAAACCTATAGAAATCTTGCAGATAGGCTACGCGTGGTAGGGATAGGCAGTAGTAATTTCCATCTCGCAAATTTTGGTTTCAGGCGGTTACTGCGACTTTCCCCGCTTCGTTCAAATTTTGCAGAGTGCACGTTTACCGTGCCAACTCAATTCGAATCCTGTTTGTATTCTATTTTTTGGGCGGGATCCATTTTCAATTGGTATTACATTCTATATACATCATTATTTATATATACTTTCAAAAGCACAACAAAGAATTCTGCTCCTTTACATGTATAATATGATTTACAAATACAACGATCTCGAAATCTTAAGGTTGAATTCGAAAAAAATTAACCAAATTATGTGTCTAAAATGTATGGACCAGTAATATCTACATATTAAATAACATAGATGTGCATGAATTCATATGAGTATGCATGTTTGATAGATCAATTTTGGTTCGAGTATGGATTACATGTATCATCATCTCGAATTCAAATATTTGAATCCTGTTTTTGTTTAATCCTTTCACGCCCATCTCTCTCGCATGCATGCTCCTTCAGGTAGCTATCACTCTCTTTTCTTCAGCTCACCCACACGCTCACTTCATGTTTCTCCTATCCTCGCAAACATGGTCTCTCGACGTCTCCCTTGAGAAGTGTCACACTCTCCCTATCATTATACATTACACAATTTTCATTATCTCTCACGTCTCTACTGTTCTCTGGTATCACTCAGTACCTAAGCTTTCTTTTTCACCGCCACACACACACAGTCTCCACTCGTCTTTCACTTTGTCTTTCTCTCTATGGGATTCTCTCACACACCCTATATGTCTCTACATATGACTCATACCACTAAAATTACTCTCTCTCTCCTGTAGGCACAACATTTGTTGTTGTCTCCTTTTCGTCTCCATCCCAGACTGATAGTATTCATTTGTTTACTGATCAGACAACCCCGACTACCATCTCCTCCCTCTCTCTCATAGACACACACACAACTCCTGCTTCCACTCCCTTTCCCGACTACCGTCTCTCTCTCACACAGACAAAACTCTCGCTTTCGCACCTCGACTCGTATTTCTCTCACAAACATTTATCGACTAGCTAGCCTCTAGATAGGTTTATGCACCCGCATACTCGTGCTTCCACCATCGCATACATGTCTCTCTCCCGCTCCTTGTATCTATGTAGCTTTTTCTTCCATTCTTGAGACACGCCCTCTTGATCGTGCACACACACACTATCGCCTCATTTTAAGCTGATACCTATCGCACACACACTCCTTGTGTCTTTGTCACACATGCACTCTGTCCTCCTCCACTCTCCCTCTCTCACACACACACATGGGCTTTTTGCAACAACTAGCAAGATGCCCATGCGTTGCACGGAATATCAAGATGCATTTGTATAAGTAGTTTATCTTGTTCGGGAAAAGGATGAACGAGGGAAGGCCTTATTTGCAAATGTGGAGAGGGGTGTGGGTATCTTTTTGCAAAATTGCCATAGTTTCCTTCCTATCCGTCAGATATAGATCGGACGGCCTATATTGCAGGATGGGAGGCATACGATCATCACCGACAATGCTTTTTATAAGAGTAGGGATAAAAAATAGAGTTGGTGACGATGGTGGGCCTGCCATCCTGCAATGTAGGTCGTCCGATTTATATCTGACGAATAGGAAGGAAAATATGGCAATTTACCCGCACTCTTCACCACATTTGCAGATAAGGCCTTCCCTCGTTCATCCTTTTCTCCCACAAGATCTTGATGTTCCGTGCAACGCACGGGCATCTTGCTAGTAAGAGTAGAAATTAGACATATACCACTTCTCGAATCTTGAAACCAACAACATTCCTCCCTTATCTCATCAAAACCGCCAAAGGAATATATTTTGAGTGAAACATAACATATTTTTAGTGATATACATATTTCAAAACTAGACTTTTTTTTCTATCAAATCGGTGAATATGTATTAATCTAGTTTGATCGTGTGGCAACGCATTGGCACATTGCTAGTAGTTATTATAATTTTTTGGACACCAGACAAACGGTGGAGTACATATACGAAGAGAAGAGGCGCACGCACGCAGTCGGCCTCTCGTTGTCTCGCACACATGAGTGTTACGTAAAGGCGACGTTAACAAATAAACCCTAAAACCCTAGGTGCATGATTGCTGCATTCGCGGGTACCGGGTACGTGGTGGAGCACCTTTGTAGGAATAGTCAGCTCGCGTGATAATTTGATCCGTAGGAGTTGATGGTCGGGACCACAGGTGAACGACTTGGAGCGCGGTGGCTCGCCAGTTGCCACAGATCGAGTAGCCACATTTAAAATTTTGTTTTTTTAGCGGGGTTAAGAGTTCCGATTTTCAATGGAACGTTATAAGTAGTAAGTAGTTTTTAGAACGACTGGTATGGAGCGAAAATGGAATTCATAGTACTACGTACCTCCTTGGCGTATGGTTGTATGGGTTTATGTTGCGAGATGTTGAACCTGGTAGTTCTAGGGCAAATACTATGGTTTAGATTTAGGTGCTGGTTTTCAGTAATGAAAATCGGAAGGGGAAACCCTTCTTTGATTAAAAAAACTACTACCTCCATTCTGGTTTACTAGTCGCCATCGTATTTTGGGTCAAAATTTGTCCACGAATTTTACTTGAAAAATGTGAATGGAAAACAAGATTTTGTTATACCCAAACAAAAAAAGACTGGAGGGAGTGATTGCTCTGACATGGATGCGACCTCTCATAGCGCAGGCATTGAACTGGCGCGCCGGCCAAGAGGGCCGCACTCACTGCAGGCCTGGCTGAGCACGCCTCCTCGCCACGTGCAACCAGCTTAAGACTGCCCCGCATGCCTTCATTGAATCTGCGTGTGTGCCGGCAACACGTCCTTCCGCGAGCCTACAGGCATTTTAGAACACAAAACATGACTAAAATATAATTAATGTCTTGACTTGTTGTGCTCGCACTGGTGGCAGGAACTAGTAGAGGTTTTTCTTTATTTATAACTCTCCTCACATTTTTTTGGCTTTGAAGTGAATCATGGTTGTGGACATTATGTATGAATGTGCAGATATCTGTGAACATGAGTTTGATGTGGAAGTTGAACTTGGAATGTCGAGCTTGCGCGTGAACTATACCATGTCCAACGCTTCGTCTGTTATTGTTTGGAAAGTAATTGCTGTTATTACATGACCCGAAAAAAAACATTTTGTGCCACATCAGTAGATGCACAGACATCACAACAGGCATGCTGACTGGATAAACATTTGAACCTAGCTATTATGAAGGAAATTTTGTATTGACAACAGTTATAGATAGAAGGATACGCCTAGCCTGCTCTGCCTCTGCTAGCTTATTTATGGCTTCTTCCATCTTTTCTTTGGCTTGGGTGAAGAGAGCATCTGATTGCTCTTTTTGCTTCTTCAGGAACTCAACTACATTCTCAAGGGCTGCTGCATGCTTTCTTTCAGCCTTTACTGATGCCACGAGGACACGAACAGCTGACGACTCCACCTGGCTTGTGTGTAATCCAGCATCATCTGGGAATTTGCACCTTGTGTCTAATCCAGCGTCATTAGGGAACTGGCACCTTGTGTGTAATCTAGCCTCATTTTGGAAACATGATCTCGAGGTTGACCATACTTCCCTCCTCGCAGGAACTGCATCTTGACATGAAGTTACTGCTTTTTTAGATCAATACTCAGAGCAACCTAGATCCATTTAGTAGAAGCCAGATAAACAGAACTCGGAGAAGTGAATTCAAAAGGAAAAGGAATATAAAAATAGACTACAAGGTGAGAACACCCACTTCCTACATCAAGCTAAAAACAAAAGCATTAGGACGATTAAGACTCTTCTTATTACACATCGAAGAACACCACGCTTAAGAGAAACAAAAACTACAACATATACACATCGAAGAACACGAGGCTAAACGAAAGTAATTGAAAGGGTGTTACTTACCAAAGCTCGTTTTACAGGTTCGGTGCAGCTCCTCTTTAACTTGCCAAGCTCCTTGAAGATGTCCCGAATATCCCGTGTTTGGTCTTCATTGCTCCTCTGCATGTTTGCACTCGTGGTTTTAAAATCTCAACATGGCAAGAAAAATATACTACTAGTAATACTCGCGCATCTTGTGGGCAACATTAAAGCACTTGTCTGCCATGTTAGAGCATATCCAACAGAATCGCAACGCGCGGAGCTTTAAAACAGCGTTTATAGTGCTGAGATCGAGAAGTTAATACTAGAGAGTAGAGGATAGTTCTCGGCATAGATAGATAAAAAAAGATAATTCAACTACTCCTCCTCGTCCGACTCCTCCTCAATGATGTCCTCCTCTGATGTCTGACTGTAGGTGTGAAGATACCGATCGTCATCGGATTCCCAGGGGAACGTTGCTCCTAGCCTCATGTTGAATTGAGCGTCCGCTTTTCGCCTACGCTTGTCCTCGCGATAGGCAGCTTGCTCCGCCCTCCTCTTATCCCTCTCCGCCCTTCTTTGTGCATAGAACTTGCGCTCGTTGATGATGTCCTGCGGGAAGTGTTGGCGCCACAACGCCATGGCTTCCTCGTCCATCTCGGCGATGCCGAGATGGTGCTCCCGCCTCCGGCTGTCGCGACGATTCTCGTCGGTGCTAAGACGTGGCAGAGGCGCGAGCTCCTGCGCCCGCTCCCGTGTCGGCACGTTGGGGAAGTTCAATCTTCTATGAGGCCACCGGAGGCGCCACGCCGCCGCGTCGTACACGCGGGCGACCTCGTTGGTGGTGTAAAAATTGCCGAGGCCGAGGCGCATCCCGCGGAACCGGATCTCGGCGGAGAAGTCGCCGGAGGGGCGCGCGCGGACGCCGTGGTATCCCCAAGTTTCCCGGCGACGCGGCGGCATGGTGGCACGGTGGCAGCAAGGCAAAAAAGAGCGGGGAGAGAGCGGTGTCGAGGCACAGAGCGGGGAGAGAGCGGTGGCAAGGCACAGAGCGGTGGGAGGGCATTGGATTTTATAAAGCGCGCCGGACGCCGCGCGCCAAAACTAGCGCACGCCCGGTCGCTTTTTCCTGTGCACACGCGATCCTTTCCCGACGTCTCTGCTATCTCTATTCTCTTCTCTGCTGTTATATTTATTTTATACTTAATATTTAATATTTATCTCTACATCCTTTACTGTCTACTTTTTTTTCTCTATACTTTTTTTTCTTGCAATATAGGTCGTCCGATTTATATCTGACAGATAGGAAGGAAACAAATTGGAATTTTGCAAAAAGATACCCATACCCCTCTCCAGATTTGCAAATAAGGCCTTCCCTCGTTCATCCTTTTCTCCCACAAGATAAACTACTCATACAAATGCATCTTGATGCATGCAACGCATGGGCATCTTGCTAGTTCTAAAAACCTTTCCATCACCGGTTGCAGATGAAAAACCTACCCAAGCACGGCGCGATACAGGAGCGACGCACAATTACAAGCTGATATTCTGTTGGACAATGGAGGCTATAACCAATTACTTTTACGGGAACAATAGCACCCAGGAAATTTGAAGGGTAGGTATGAACAAAATTGGAACTGCACATGTACTGCTAAGTGATTCAATACACACATTACCAATCAAGGAGGAGAACGATGGTCGTGGCGGCCTCTGTGAGTCATGGTCGGTAACGGGAGTCAGTTCATTGTCCACGACGGTGGTACTTCTGTGCTTGGCGTCAGCTTCCGGGAAGCATATCCGAGACCGTGCAAGACGATGTCGGGAAGAGGCTCCGTGTACGACGACGACGGTGGACCGGCTCCAGTGCGGCGTACGAGGTCATCGATGAGGCAGATGCGCTGCGGTGGACGAGTGCGCCGATGTAAAGGGGAGGAGCACGAAGGCTATAGTGTCGTGGAGAATTCTATTTTGCGGTGGGGATAGAAAATGGGGAGTATTCAGGTGTACTACTCTGGGTGCCGGGGTGGGGTTGGCTGGGTAGGGTGAACCTGAAGTTACGAAAACAGCCCCCTACCAAGCGTCATCCGTAGTCCTGATCCGAAGGCTATGATGGTAACTTCCCACTGCTCGAATCAGGGTCGCGGGAGATTTTCCCGCTGACCTCAAAATTTTGTGACACTAGACTCCTCGTGTGGCATGTTGAGTGATTCCGCTAAGCAACTAGCGAGTAGTAGTAGTAAACTCTGCATATTAGGTTTGACCGAAGTCAAACTTCCTAAAGTTTGACCAAGTTTATAGAAAAATATAAACATTTACCATAACAAATATGTATGATGTGCAAGTACATTCAATAATGAATCTAATGGTATTTATTTGTTATTGTATATGTTAATTTTTTTGTTATAAGCTTTCTGAGAGTTTACAAAAATTGACTTTGACCAATGCTAATATGTGGACTTAAATAAAAACGGAGGGACTACACATTTGTTTTGTTAGTTTGTAGTGATCTAATCATTTGTTGAAATTGTGAAATAAATATATTAGGCTATTGACTTCGAATGTAATGGTCTATACAATTCAATAGTTACAATCATTGTCGAATCCCAAGATGTATACAAGGTCTATAGTACTTCACAACATGCTCAAACTCACATAATCCCAGTCAAATGAGAATCTAAATGCATTTCATAGTTATTACTTTGTAGGATGCAACAAAAACAACCATAACTCTACATCAGCCATTATAGAAGCAACATTTTGACATATCCCAATGTGTGAATGAAACGTGCAGAGAGAGCTTTTGAAGATGGAGCAGATAGGGCGGGAAAGATTGTATGTATGTGTACAAGAGAGTAGGAGACAAACCTAACGAGACAGAGAGAGAGAGATAGAGAGAGAAAGAGAGAGGAAGAAGTTAGGTCTGTGAGAAAGATGGAGACATGTAATATACGTGAGATGCGTGTGCATCCGGATTCTGTATACGTGGAAGGAGAAGAGACAACATGTTTGATGAGAGAGATGGAAAAACATGGATGAGAGGGGAAGGATCTCGTGGGTTGAGGGATTGACAATTTTGTGCGGGGGAGAGAGGGATTGGTAATTTTGTGCAAGAGAGAGAGAGGATGGGGGGAGGAGTCAGTCAGCCGTCGTCACATCACCCTGCTTCCAAATGACCCCGCATTCCCTAGTGCGGTGTGGTCGCCGTCTTCGATCTGCTCGATGCCCTCTTTGAAGATTGAGGTGTTGTGCATGTTGGGGTGCAAAGAAGCACAAGCGAGAGTGGTCGCCGTATAACCTTGGATGGGGATGAATTGTGTGCTCGGGGGAGTGTGTGTGTGTGTGTGTGTGTGTTGTGCTGCGTGTGTCTATGTGTGTGAGTGTGTGTGTCAGATATTGAGAGAAAACAAACCTAAGGAAAGAAATGGGTATTCTTGAAGAGATTGTGTGGGCCTTGAGGTGGGCAGGGGCCGGGTGAGGGTGTCAAAATGTGCGCGTTGATGCATGTGTTGCATGCGATCGTGCGAGGGATGGACGAATCGAGAGAGATGGTTGTTGTGTTACGGATGCTCCTCTCTCTCTGTCTCTCTCTGTCTCTCTCTCTCTCTCTCTCACACACACACACACACAAGTAAACTAGAAGACCGTTCTCTCATGTATACACAATGTATCGGCATCTGTCTATGTCTCACTCATGCATGATCATTTGCACATTCACACCTCTCTATGCCTGTATCACACGCACACCGTCTCCACATTGCCCTTCCGCCACAACACACATATGGACACATACACACGTTCTCTCTCAGTCACACACACAAAATAAGTATTAAAAAAACTAGGACGCACCTAAAATGTCCAAATCCAAATAAACACGAACTGGAGCTAAATTCAAATATATGGAAATATTGCAGCGTTAAGAACTTTCCTAGGAAAAAAAGTTGAGTAATATTCGAGGATTGTTTTCGCACACACAAAAAGGTTCGGTGGATGTCCTTCAGGCGCGACACGGTGACGCACCGTTCGATCGACCGCGTGGCCGCGGTTCACGCGCTTGCACAGGATTCCGTATCGTGGCTGTGGTTCTAACTTCAAAAAAACTAATAAAAGCGCTGCCTAAGTCTAATGTTTACGTGTACTAGTATGGTTTTCTTTTAAGTTTAACAAACCTTATATAAAACTAAAGTAAGCTCCCACATGCGCACTCATCAATATGCCGCCGCCACCGTTGCGTATGCCGGTGCCCGCCTGCTCCGGCCAACAATTTCTCGCCCATCACCGCCGTGTCGCCGCCATCCCTGTGCCATGAAGCTGAAGGCTCGCCCGCTCACGTCGTCTGCAGTCCCTCCTCGCCATGCCGCCGCGCTGCCAAGCACGCGAGCAACTGGTGGAGCCACGTCTATGCATGCAGTGTACAAAGAGGTGGACGAGCGCGTGCTCCAGCACGCTGGCGAGGAGGAACTAGCGTGTCATTATCGTCTCCGCCCGCGCGGAGGAGGCACGCATGGTGGATGTTGTGGCAGAAGCCGGTCACGCACGCATTGAGCCCGCAAACCGGGTGCGGACGCGGAATCTACCTTCAAGACCTTGAATGCCACGTGGATCGTGCAATCTGAAGGAGGAATTTGGGTCAGTCGACTCATGTGAGCCGTTTGATGCAACATGGATGGCTAGAAGGGCTTCTTCCACCTCTTCTGCCGTATTCTTCCTTCGCTCTGTAGAACTTCTTTCACAAATCGACTGACCCAAATTATACTACTAGTACGAACGTATTAAGTACAGTAGGAACACGAAGATACGAGCAGTAGTACCAACTGCAAGAAGAACATTAGTAAGACATAGTACTAGTACTATTGTACGTACTAAAGAGTTCAAATAACGAGAAAGAACATAAACAAAGTTCTACTGGGGCCTCAGCACAACACACCCTTGAAAATAAACTAGGCAACCAGTCCGCTTGACACTGCAGTAGAACCAGCACGAGCGACAGCACTGCCACCTACTCGGAGTCCGAGTCCATGTCCTCGACTTCGTCCTCATCCCTCTTCCTCTTCCTCTTCGCCAACGCTTCTTTGCTTGAACCGGACACTGGGCTCTGCTTCTTCATCCAACCCTTGTAGATATTTAAACAAAGGTAGGCATCCATTGCTGCATATAGGATGTGATCTTCATCTAATGTCTTCGACTCCCATGTATGATGAAACTCGTGATGATGTTTCTTCAGCTTAGCGTACGAAGGATCAATCATGGCTGCTGCCAGGGTCAGCATTAAAGGTTGAGAGGAGGACACCAGGCTTTTTGGAGATCGAAGGGCTTGTCTACAACAAGACCTATTCGACGCAGGACATCCCTATCCGAAGGCTATGATGGTAACTTCCCACTGCTCGAATCAGGGTCGCGGGAGATTTTCCCGCCGACCTCAAAATTTTGTGACACTGGACTCCCCGTGTGGCGTGTTGAGTGATTCGGCTAAGCAACTAGCAAGTAGTAGTAGTAAACTCTGCATATTAGGTTTGACCGAAGTCAAACTTCCTAAAGTTTGACCAAGTTTATAGAAAAATATAAACATTTACCATAAGAAATATGTATGATGTGAAAGTACATTCAATAATGAATCTAATGGTATTTATTTGTTATTGTATATGTTAATATTTTTTGTTATAAGCTTTCTGAGAGTTTACAAAAATTGACTTTAACCAATGCTAATATGCGGACTTAAATAAAAACGGAGGGAGTACACATTTGTTTTCTTAGTTTGTAGTGATCTAATCATTTGTTGAAATTGTGAAATAAATATATTAGGCTATTGACTTCGAATGTAATGGTCTATACAATTCAATAGTTACAATCATTGTCGAATCCCAAGATGTATACAAGGTCTATAGTACTTCACAACATGCTCAAACTCACATAATCCCAGTCAAATGAGAATCTAAATGCATTTCATAGTTATTACTTTGTAGGATGCAACAAAAACAACCATAACTCTACATCAGCCATTATAGAAGCAACATTTTGACATATCCCAATGTGTGAATGAAACGTGCAGAGAGAGCTTTTGAAGATGGAGCAGATAGGGCAGGAAAGATTGTATGTATGTGGACAAGAGAGTAGGAGACAAACCTAACGAGACAGAGAGAGAGAGAGAGATAGAGAGAGAAAGAGAGAGGAAGAAGTTAGGTCTGTGAGAAAGATGGAGACATGTAATATACGTGAGATGCGTGTGCATCCAGATTCTGTATACGTGGAAGGAGAAGAGACAACATGTTTGATGAGAGAGCTGGAAAAACATGGACGAGAGGGGAAGGATCTTGTGGGCTGAGGGGTTGACAATTTTGTGCGGGGGAGAGAGGGATTGGTAATTTTGTGGAAGAGAGAGAGAGGATGGGGGGAGGAGTCAGTCAACCGTCGTCACATCACCCTGCTTCCAAATGACCTCACATTCCCTAGTGCGGTGTGGTCGCCGTCTTCGATCTGCTCGATGCCCTCTTTGAAGATTGAGGTGTTGTGCATGTTGGGGTGCAAAGAAGCACAAGCGAGAGTGGTCGCCGTATAACCTTGGATGGGGATGAATTGTGTGCTCGGGGGAGTGTGTGTGTGTGTGTTGTGTTGCGTGTGTCTGTGTGTGTGTGTCAGATATTGAGAGAAAACAAACCTAAGGAGAGAAATGGGTATTCATGAAGAGATTGTGTGGGACTTGAGGTGGGCAGGGGCCGGGTGAGGGTGTCAAAATGTGCGCGTTGATGCATGTGTTGCATGCGATCGTGCGAGGGATGGACGAATCGAGAGAGATGGTTGTTGTGTTACGGATGCTCCTCTCTCTCTGTCTCTCTCTGTCTCTCTCTCTCTCTCTCACACACACACACAAGTAAACTAGAAGACCATTCTCTCATGTATACACAATGTATCGGCATCTGTCTATGTCTCACTCATGCATGATCATTTGCACATTCACACCTCTCTATGCCTGTATCACATGCACACCGTCTCCACATTGCCCTTCCGCCACAACACACATATGGACACATACACACGTTCTCTCTCAGTCACACACACAAAATAAGAAATTAAAAAAAACTAGGATGCACCTAAAATGTCCAAATCCAAATAAACACGAACTGGAGCTAAATTCAAATATATGGAAATATTGCAGCGTTAAGAACTTTCCTAGGAAAAAAAGTTGAGTAATATTCGAGGATTGTTTTCGCACACACAAAAAGGTTCGGTGGATGTCCTTCGAGCGCGACACGGTGACGCACCGTTTGATCGACCGCGCGGCCGCGGTTCACGCGCTTGCACAGGATTCCGTATCGTGGCTGTGGTACTAACTTCAAAAAAAACTAATAAAAGCGCTGCCTAAGTCTAATGTTTACGTGTACTAGTATGGTTTTCTTTTAAGTTTAACAAACCTTATATAAAACTAAAGTAAGCTCCCACACGCGCACTCATCAATATGCTGCCGCTGCCGTTGCGCATGCCGGCGCCCGCCTGCTCCGGCCAACAATTTCTTGCCCATCACCACCGTGTCGCCACCATCCCTGTGCCATGAAGCTGAAGGCTCGCCCGCTCACGTCGTCTGCAGTCCGTCCTCGCCATGCCGCCACGCTGCCAAGCACGCGAGCAACTGGTGGAGCCGCGTCTATGCATGCAGCGTACGAAGAGGTGGACGAGCGCGTGCTCCAGCATGCTGGCGAGGAGGAACTAGCGTGTCATTGTCGTCTCCGCCCGCGCGGAGGAGGCACGCATGGTGGATGTTGCGGTAGAAGCCGGTCGCGCGCGCGTTGAGCCCGCAAACCGGGTGCGGACGCGGAATCTACCTTCGAGACCTTGAATGCCACGTGGATCATGCAATCTGAAGGAGGAATTTGGGTCAGTTGACTCATGTGAGCCGTTTGATGCAACATGGATGGCTAGAAGGGCTTCTTCCACCTCTTCTGCCGTATTCTTCCTTCGCTCCGTCGAACTTCTTTCACAAATCAACTGACCCAAATTATACTACTAGTACGAACATATTAAGTATAGTAGGAACACGAAGATACGAGCAGTAGTACCAACTGCAAGAAGAACATTAGTAAGACATAGTACTAGTACTATTGTACGTACTAAAGAGTTCAAATAACGAGAAAGAACATAAACAAAGTTCTACTGTGGCCTCAGCACAACACACCCTTCAAAATAAACTAAGCAACTAGTCCGCTTGACACTACAGTAGAACCAGCATGAGCGATGGCACTGCCACCTACTCGGAGTCTGATTCCAGTCCTTGACTTCGTCCTCGTCCCTCTTCCTCTTCCTCTTTGCCAACGCTTCTTTGCTTGAACCGGACACTGGGCTCTGCTTCTTCATCCAACCCTTGTAGATATTTAAACAAAGGTAGGCATCCATTGCTGCATATAGGATGTGATCTTCATCTAATGTCTTCGACTCCCTTGCATGATGAAACTCGTGATGAGGTTTCTTCAGCTTAGCGTACGAAGGATCAATCATGGCTGCTGCCAGGGTCAGCATTGAAGGTTCAGAGGAGGACACCGGGCTTTCTGGAGATCGAAGGGCTGGTCTACAACAAGACCTATCCGACGCAGGACATCCCTATCGTTCTTAAAGGCCTACAGTAACGAATTTCACTCTTTTGTCCTTGAGGAAGTTCTTAAAATCCTGTCACTCAACTTCGGCATGGAATATGTGGTAGACCAAGCAAACGTTATGTACGCAAACCTGGATCACGGTGGGCTTCTTCCTCTCTTCCTCCTTTAGATCCTTCTCTCGTCCCAGGACTGTGGTGTACTCAACATCTAGCCCAGCGACCCACTCATCCGTTGAACTGTTGAACATGTGTAGGAAGCGAGCAAGCCATGCTTTCACTGTCACGGATCCACGTGTGTAGATGACGATGAACTGATCGCCGGTGATGGCTCTAACATGGTACTCAGCGGCGACCATGGAGATTTGGGAGGCCATGGATTTTGGAGGAGGGTTAGGAGAAGTTGAACTGTTGTACCCTGCAAAAACTGGGAGCGAACTAGTGTGAAAGGACGGGACGACTGGGAGCGAACTGTTGTGAGGTAGAAGACGGGGAGGAGAAGGGCGTGCGAACGGCGTGGGGTTGCTAGCTTGCCCAGTGGATAAACGGCTGCAAGCCCCCAAAGAGTTCTCGAGAACTAGCGGGACCCACTAGATGTCATGTCTACTAGACCCATATCATAGGCCTGATGGTATAGCTTCTGCCTGTTCGCACGCCATCCCGGCGCGTGGATGTAACTTCACTTAATTCCGTCAACCGTCGCGCCTCCCATGACCTTCGCCTCCCTCGCGCGGTCGCGCCCTTTGAGACTTTGACCGGCTATAAATGAGCAATTTTTTGCCTACTCCGCATGCATGATACTCCCTCTGGTCCTTTTTACTCCCGTCAACCGTTTGCAACATGTTTGACCAAATTTATACTTTTTTTGAACACCACCTTATATTAATTAACCAGCCACACCAGTACACTCATTCGATACAATATTCACCACACAGGGCGGTATGTTATTTACAAGAATACCATCTAATCTATTGTCAAAGCTATACTTAGCGATTAAGTGTGCCACCTTATTGGCCGAACGGCTAATCTTTGACAATTGAAGATTGTTGATCAACTTCGAGATGCTCAACGCTTTCATCTTCAGGTCACGCATAGGAGACCTGTCATAGTCCCCCGATGCAAGAGACGCTACCACAAAAGCGCAACCAGTCTCTAAAATTACAGGATTATGAAGAGAAATACCTATGTAGAGACCGGCAATGCAAGACCTAAGCTCCGCTTCCTCCACGCTTTGACAGGCATCAGTGAAATCCCACGACCAAATTTATACTAAAAATATCAATATCTACAATACTAATTATAATAAGTATAAGAATTACGTTTTATAATGAGTGTAAAAATATTGATTTGACATTGTGAATGTTGATACTACATTTTTCTATAAGTCTGGTGAAAGTAGAGGTACATTGACTTCAGACAAAACTTAAATGCACAATGCAGACCAGTTCCTCCGTCCAAGTGCGTGACATGTCCTATCTTGTCATCACAACAAGGTTAGCTATTAGAGTACCACTACCTCCCTTCTAGTTTAAAGGGCTCGATTCAAAAATTTCACCTACTCTTAGCAAGATAGTAGAGGTGGTGGAATCATTTTTTAAGTCTGCAAAAGTACTCAACTAATGTTGTCGATCTTCACAAAAAAATGTGTTTACCAATGCATGCATGAACACTAGTTACTTTAACCCCCCTCTCTTCTGTAATTCTTTGCCACATCAGCATGTTTGCTATTCCCGTGTGCATGATACCAGCTAAGATACCACCATTATGGCCAGCCTTAATCATCGCATGCAATAATTTAGTGGACCTTGAAATATGAACATGTGTGGGGAGTGTATGTTTTTAATGACTTGAGACTATACCTAGCCCGGCATGCAAGATGACTTATTATGCACCATTCCCCATACCTGCAGGAAGCTCGTTCGTCTCCAAATATTTTCCTCTCCATGTGTGGAAACAATCCAGAAACAATATGCCTGCCAAACTCTCCTTCTCCCTCCGGCAGTCCCACCACTCCACCCCGTGTGAAAAAATCTGCATGCATGACTCTCCTCCCCCCATGCTCGTCCAATCCGTTGTGACCAGCAATATTTCCACCCCTACACTCCCCACGTAGCTTTTACTTAACTTTAGGTGCATTGTGTCACTGACATATGGGCCCAACGGGGGACTGGCCCACATGTCAGTGACGCAACTGGACCTGCAGTTAAGTCAGTACAGCTTAGTCCATATCTTACGTAGGTGTTCCATTGCTCGCTATAAATACTGCGCCTCCCACGACATCGCTATCTCCTCCCCCTCCCTCTCACGTCGACCACCATGGCATCGCCCCTCCCAAGCCCTAGGAGCCCCTCGCTGCACCGCGCGAACGGTCATGCGTCGTCGTTCCATTCCTCGTCGCCACTAGTCGAGGAGGACGCATCGGTGTTCCGCTCCTCGCCGCTACGCGATGCGTCGCCGTTCCGTTCCTCACCACCACTAGTCGAGGAGGACGCGTCGGCGTTCCGCTCCTCGCCGTGATGCGACGCGTCGCCATTCCGTTCCTCGCCGCCACTAGTCGAGGAGGATGTGTCGGCGTTCCGCTCCTCGCCGTGACGCGTCGAGGTGGACGCGTCGGCGTTCCCAATCTCGCCAGCAGGCGCGTCAGAGGACGCGTCGGCTGCCCGCTATGAGGAGAACGTCACGCCGCCCGCCGAGCCCCCCCCCCCAGCCTTGAGGAGCTTTGGAAAGAAATGCATGTCGCCTTCTGGGAGGCTTTGCCTCCAGCAGAGCGCGCCAAAATAGAGGCGGAGAAGAAGGCCGAGGAAGAGAATCGCACCACGGAACAAGCTGCCTGGGAGGCCTATGTCGCGTCCGAGAGAGTCAGGCAATTGTCTCTTTGGTAGAAGGCTCGTGCGAGGGCCGTGAGGGTGGCGGAGGACGCCCGTGCCGACGCCCTGAGTGCAGTCGGGCCCAAGCACCTCATCTACGCTTGGCAGTACGTGGACCGGGTGCACGCTTCCAGTGAGGGAGTACCTGTTGGCGCCGGATCACCACACTGGCGAGATCGCGCACACCCGCCGGCAAGCCGCCAATCAGCAACTCACGAGTTGCAAGGCTGAGGAAGAGGCGTTGTGTCAGCGCGCTGGGAAATGGCCACGCACCAGGGCACTCGTGGCGCGCCGCAAGCGCTCCTGCGAGCACTGTGGCTTTTAGGAGGAGTATAAGTTTTGTTTCGTAAGGCGGTCTCATTAGTTTTGGGACGCAAATGATAAGTCCTGAAAGTTCAGGAATTTTTAGCGTCCTTAATTAAGTATGTAAAAGGGAAAGTTTGGAAACCTTGTGTATTCGTACGCATTTTGCAAGTACGTGCATATAGCACAAACTTCACTATATACTATCGGACTACACGTCTCTCTCGATATATGCTTGCAGACTGTGCTACTCCCTCCATCCAGGTCAATAAGTCGTCTTTGGTTGTGCACCGTGACCAAGAAGGAGGGAAGACTTGTACACCTACACGGAGGGAGTACTACTATTACTTATGTACGTGCAAATGCACGTTTTAACATTACGATGCGGTTTTTTGTAGAAGTAGATAAATAGCACTAGTCAAGCTTGTGAAACGATTCAATGCAAAACAAATGCAAAAATGCTCGTTTGATTGTTTACTTTTAGCTTCCTTCTATGTGGTTATTTCTCTGTCGTACTTTGTACGGAGTATCTCACTGGTTGGAAAGGCATGCAAATTCCCAAACCGCTTCCTACACCCTGTATCGAATTTTTTGCCTAACAAGTTGTGTCGTGCAATTGGAATTCCAACTTGAGTACTACTACTAGTAGGAGTACCAGGGGCCAGTTCTTTTAGGCTTCTAGATTAATCCCATAACTACTACCTCCGTCCTGATTTATTGGTCCCCATTGTAATCTGTGTCAAATTTTGATCATAAATTTAACTACTGAAATGTTAGTGCATGTCACATGCACTACTCCATCCATCTAGGTGAGTAAGTCATCTTAGGCTGTGCACTGTGACCAAGGAGGAGGAGAAAACGAGAAATGTTAATGTTTATTTGCTAATTAATAGTATTGCATGCAATGAACTAACCACTACATGTCGTGTTTGATATCTCAAGTCATTAAAAGCATGCACACTCTTTATCTCTTATTGGTTGATATGTTAAGAAACAAGAAACGAGGTAGAAGTTAATGCACCACACCTAACTGTTTTGGGATTATTTGGTTTTCGTAAGATGACTTACACACCTAGACGGAGGGAGTAACATTTTATCAGTTAAATCTTTGGTCAAAATTTAGCACAAATTACAATGGTGAGGAATAAACCAGGACGGAGTAGTAGTTTAGAAGCCCAAATAAATGAGTGAGGCGCCTTATTGTTACTCTCCACTGTGACTAGTCTTGTGGGAAAAGCTGGGGAAGCCGCCAAAAGAACTGGCCCTAGGAGTAGTAGCTAGGGATCGAGTGTGTGAGATGAACCGGAGAAAGTAAATGCAGAGAGATGAAATGCAAAAAAGACAGAGGGATGTGATGGTTGCTTGTCCGTTTATTTTACCAGGCCACTTATTACTGGGAGTGGTTGGGTTTTGTGATATGATGGCTTTACTGCCGCGCCACGAGTGGGGTGAGAGGTGAGACTCCCATGCAGCACCTCCCTCTACACTTGTACTACATCAGTCGTGGTTTATTAGTCCCCCATTGAATTTGACTGAAGATTTAACTGACAAAATGTTAGTGCATCTCAACAAAAACTATATTGTAGGATTCGTATTTGAACATAGTTTCGAATGATATAATTTTAGGTGACATGCATCAGCATTTATCGTACTATATATAATTTTAGTTCAATTTTTGGTCGTACTAATCTATAGTAGTAAGGTGGCTGTGCGTTGCATCGAAGAGTGAAATGCATTGATCGGGGAGTTGTTTATTTTGACAAAGGATGTGGGGGTCATGTCATGTGTAACGGGTATCGATAGGTTTCTTTGGATATTATTTCATCTCTAGAGCTCACAAACATCCGGGTGAAATAGATAAAAAGGTATCTTTTGCAAACAAAAGCGTTCAACTGTTCAACCTGCATCCAAAACTTGTGAAGAAATAACACTTATTGTGCTTTGCAAGAAATGATCTTTAAGAATTAGTTTTTGAGTATCGATTGTTATACATGTTGGCTACAGATGACATGTCACTTTCTTATAGTCAACAGTTGGCTATACTATTAAGTAATATTAACCATGCCCTTATACACCTAGACGGAGGGATTAAATCAGGATGACTTGCAAGGGGGCAGAGGAGATGTAAGAAATGGTTCATCGTAAGTCTTTCACCAGTACTGTAGTAAAAATTCATACATGGAAGATTCTAGACTAAACCATAAATAGATACACTTTTATTCATGCGCGATACTCCAATAGAGCAAGATCCTGCATGGAAGTCTCCACATGCTTAGACAGCGGATTACATTGAGCGAAGACTAATGATCAACATTTAACTTGATAATCCGTATGTCCAGGTGAACCTCCTTGGAGTCCCCGTGCACCGCGTCGATGGGTAAAGGATGCCATGGGTTTCCCAAGTCCACATTGGCGGGATAGTCCCAGCTCCCCAGAGTCCAAGTCCGTTTGATGAGGCCGGTGTCGCCGCCCACGCGACCCGGAGGGGTAGTAACACTGACTAAGCAACCGTACATCGGCCTCGTGTCAGTGTCAGCGTCAGCGACGTCGCCCCTGACGCACATTACAGAAACGGGGCGGCGGCCTGCGCGGGCCTCGCCGGTGCCCACGATCAAGAGGAAGACACTGCCGCCCTCCTCCGAGACTAGCAGGCGGCGGTGATCCTCCAGCGACTCCGGCATGGTGAACGGGTAGCACGTCTCGTACTTGATGTTCTCCGCCAAGGGCCAGCAGTGACCGCTGCACGCATCCATGAAGTGATGCACCATGTCTGCCGGCGAGCCACAAAACGGCATCGGGCACTCATAGCAGTGGACGAAGGGCTCCTTGGAGGCATCAACCAGGCCGTCCATGAAACAGGAGTGGCTGTAGGGGACGTTGCGCTAGTTGAATATATGAGCAAGTTACTACGAGATTTAATCCGAATAAGCACAAAATAAATCATGATGGCTATAACAGAGATGAAACTAATCATGTGGACTGGCATAGTAGTAGGATACAGAGTAGAAACATGGATTCTACCACGATTTCGAATAGGAAGGACAGAAACACATACGGTGCAACAGGAGCAGCACCGTTGGCGTTGAGGTTGTCGCCCATGTCGTTGAGGAAGAGGTTGCCGAGGTCGGGGAAGAAGTCATCATCGGTGAACTCGTGGCTGCCAGCAGTCGCAAGAGTGCGCTCCCCAAATTTCAACAGCACCCGCCGAATGTAGCGCAGGAGGGAGTGGCTGTAGGGGACGTTGCGGCCGCCGAATGGAGCGCATGAGTAGTACACGAAGCAGTAGATGGTGTCCTTACTAGTACTCCCTAGTATCTATCTATCTATATCTACTCTTATAGAAAACCGAGTTGGTGATGATGGTATGCCTGCCATCTTGTAATATAGACCATCTGATCTATATCTGACGGATAGAAAACCAACTATGAAAATTTTATAAAAGATACCCGCACCTCTCTCCACATTTACAGATAAGGCCTTGCCTCGTTCATCCTTATCTCCCACAACCTCGTGATCCTCCCTATGTCTCTATCTCTACTACTCTTCTTTGTTTTTTATAACAAATCGAATAGTACTGCGCCGTCCGCTGCACGCCTGGCTGAACACGCCTCCTCGCCTCCATCATCACCAACTGAGTCTTTTATAGGAGTAGGAGTAGAGAAAAACCCGAGTTGGTGATGATGGTGTGCCGTGCAATGCATGGGCATCTTGCTATTTTTTTGCATATAAGTCAAAACACCACGTAGACACGGTCTTTGAGCATGGTTCATAGTCGTTCCACGCTCGGGCATTGAAGTTTGTAACTATTTTAGATTAGAATATACTACTCCTCCGGTGCTAGTAGTAGAGCAGAGTCCTACTCTACTACTCTACTCAAGCAAGTTAGGGCATAGTACTGTAGTAGGTACTGTAGGGAGTACCAGTATTGTGATCACTCAAGCAAGTTGTCTGGCATCGACATGACCCTAGGCTGCTGGTATGTGTCTCGTAAGTCAAGCGGCGTGCTATAGTCATCATCACCGGTCCACTTCCCGCAGCACATATTCGCTTCTCCACCTTTGTCCGCACATAATCTCGTCCAATCTTCCATCCCCGCTAAGGCACCTCCCCCCTCGTCCGAAACCCAAGCACTAACAATGGCAAAACAGAGCAGCGTCCGCCGAAAGAGTGGCTGGCATTCGCTCCCCACAGAGGTAATCAAGCTCATTGTTTCGCCTGTGGACAATCTCAGTACCATGCCACTCGCCGCGTGCTCGTCGGGGCTGTACCGTTTACTCAAAGCCCTCAGGTCGGAACTTTTTAAGCCAGCTCCTTGCTTGCTGATGCCACCTGATCTTGAGAAATGGCATGTCACGCAGCATAAAGATCGTAGGGTGGTGAGCATCAACCCCTTGACTGCGATCCGATCCCCGTCAGCCTCAACTACATTAACGGTATGTACTGGGTCGGCATGAACACGTCTTGGATGGTGCTCGTCGATGGTCGCGGCAGCTGGATGATCGTGGAGGTCTACACCCGGCGATTGATCTCCCTTCCTTCGATTAACACTGCACTACTTTGGCACCGCGGCCCAGAATACTTGGAATCTTACAGTAGCCAACATGATACCAAGTCTGCTGGGACCCACCAGCTACATCTTCGCACGCAAGGAAGTGCGTCCAAAAAAAACGAATCGCCCCACTGACTGCTGGGACCCACCAGCTACATCTTAGCACGCAAGGAAGTGCCTGACAGTCGGGACCCACCTGGTCCAAGCGTACGTAGCGTTGTCATTCTGGTCACGAACATGTACGTACATATATACTGGTCGATGTAGAGGTCCGCACGTGTCATACTAGAGGCGCGTATGTGTCGTAGTAGAGGCGCGCACGTAGCATGTACACGTACGTACAGCGGCCAGGGTGCAAGAAAGAAAATACGGCCATGTATGTGTACATACGGGCGGGGTCTCGAACGCCTACTCGCGCATACGTACGGCCAGGGCTCGTGTACATGGTTGGGTCGGAACAAAGAAACATCGTTGTCGTCGTGTTCATGGGGAGCCAACCGGCTGGGTCGGAACGGAATGTGTCGTCGTGTTCATCGGGAGGGCTTGGACAGAACAGGTGATGGAAACGAGGCCTGGCGTACCACAGAACGGATGAAACGGACCTCCTATGTTCGGAACGGGGTCCTGTTGATCGGGAGGGGTGTGGCGTACCTCAAAACGGAGGAAACGGGCCTCCTACGGTCGAAACGGGGGTCTTGTTGATCGGGAGGGGTGTGGCGTACCGCAAAACAGAGGAAACGGACCTCCTACGGTCGAAACAGGGGTCCTGTTGATCGGGAGGGGTGTGGCGTACCGCAAAACGGACGAAACGGACTTGTG